>NW_026652280.1:46088033-46310854 GCF_009828535.3 Hylobates moloch | reverse complement strand
GAGGCAGGAGAATGGCGTGAACCCAGGAGGCGGAGCTTGCAGTGAGCCGAGATTGCACCACTGCACTCCAGCCTGGGCGACAGAGTGAGACTCCGTCTCAAAAAAAAAAAAAAAAAAAAAGAAAATATATCCAATTGATCAAATATAACTAATCAGGTTAGTTATAAAAGAGATTTCTTTATTAACTAAATAGATAATATTTAAGTACATGTTGAAATATACATTGGATGTGAGGAAATATAAACACCTTAAGAAATGAATGTTATTTAGGTTGTGAAATTTTGTATAAATTGATTTTGCTTATATGTATATGACTCTAACTCCCATAGTGGCTATAAGTTCTTTTATACTAAATCATTGATCAATTTGAATAAATAAAAATGCTATTACATCACACAGAATCATAAAGAAGTTATAGTCAACAAAAGGAACTGAAGGAATATCAGAAAATGAATACATCAGGAACAAATGTAGAAAAGAAAAAACTCTCAATAAATAATATGCCAAAATAATCTATATATTTAAATATTTTATTTCATTGGTAATCAAATAAATTCAAGTTGAAATATTACATGCTAAGTTTACAACTCATTTATTGATATCTAATTTGTTTTTAATCATATCCCATGCTGGATTTTTTTTTAAATAGTTACTTTTGCACACATAGTAGGGATATTTATTGTTATAACATGTCCTCAGGCAATTTCACAATATATATGAAGACCTTTAAGATGACACAGAAATATAGTACTTTAGGGATTTATGCACACATAATTTTACATATATGAAATATACATCTTTTTATTTACATATAAACTTGGTGATAAGACAGGTATGAATAATTTAAAATTTTATTTTTCTCTTTATCTAAATTTTCCATATAGAAATATACATTACATTTTTACTTAATATTTAATTTCTAAATGCTATAATTAGTGTTTGTGAAAAATTCTTACTTGTAGGCCTCTATGGTTTTTTCATCCTGGTAAATATCTTTATCCATCTCTTCTTTAATTTGCTGAGCCTTCAATCTGGCATTTTCACAGGCTTCTAAAGCTTCTTCAAGTTCTTCATTAACTTTTCTGTGTAGGTCCATTACCTAGAAATGAAAATATTTTTGCTTATATTTGCACTTAATGGTTAATTAAAAATAATAACTTCAACTTAGTGTAGTATTGATTTAGATCAAAAGTTCTTTAGAAACATTTTCTTCCCACATTTAGCCTATTGTTTGGTAAGTGGAATTTCAGCCCTGACAGGCATTAATGCTGGGAATGTATAAATGTTACTGAAGAAAATAATTTCAATATCCAAGTTAACATGTCCAAAATGAAATCATTATCTCTTCACTCATAAAAAATTTTTATTACTCAAATAATACTTATTATTTAAAAAATCAGAAAACAAAGATGAACAATCGCAAACAAAGTCACCTGTACTCCTCTCCACTAAGAAAAACCATTATTCTTAGATTGGTGCAAAAGTAATTGTGGTTTTTGTCATTAAAAGTATGCACCAACCTAATATCTTAGTGTAATACTTCAAAATGTTCAGTTTTTACTCCTTTTACTAATGAACAAACATCATACTAATCTCCTGTTTTACTAATTAACAAACATCATACTAATGCTCATGTCTCCATCTCTTCCTTCTGTCTCTCTCTGTATATCGCAGTATCACATTACTTTTACTTAATATTCCCTTATATCACACATACTCATGATGTTACTCATTGTCAATTATATGAGCATTATGCACAGTTTGACATGCACAACGCACGTATGAGGGACATACAACATCAACAGTACTGTGATGAAGAACCATGTAAGGAAATTGCACAATATATAGTTATACTGCATGTTCTTGAATATTTTCTTCAAACATACTGTTAAAACAGAATTTTTTGAGTCATAAGGTATTAGCATATATTTTAAGAATTTTGATTAATATTGGTTGCCAAATTACTCTCCAGAATAAGTGGTAACACTTTGTATTCTCACCAGTGGAACAGAAGAAAGCCCATGTTCCAAAACTCTTTCCAGCATTTTATATTACTTTTTCCTAATAATATTATTTAAATTGACAGGCCAAAAGGTTATTGTGTACATTTTACTAGAATTTGATGGCTGTTTCTGTAACAATTTTGGAATGATTGACATTTTTACTACAATAAGCCTTCCTGTCTTAGGATATATTATGGGTCTACATTAATTGCCCCTTTATTTTCTTTAATAAGATTTCATAATTGTAGTCTTAAATTGTCTACACCTTTATAAATTTCTTCACCAATATTTAATGACTTGCTAGTAAAGGAATTTTCTGTTTATATTTTTAACTATTTATTGAAAGTATGGAAAAAAACTTTATTTGTGCTAGTAAAAGTATGTTGTATTGGATGGTTTAGTTCTGGGAATACAAACTTATTTTGAAAACAACAGTCTTCTATTTGGTGTTTTAATTATAATAATATTAAAATAATTTTATTTCACAATTTTTAAATGTATATCTTTTATTTCATTTTATTGTCTTATTACATAGCTTTCTTCTGTTCCACTGGTGAGAATACAAAGTTCCCCAAAATGATGTTAAATTATAATAGGGATGTCAGGTTTACCTGATTTGTTCCTATTATTACAGCTTTAGCATTTTAATGATTAATATGGATGCTTGTGTGAAATAGTTCTTTATTTAAATTAAGGTGGTTTTCAAATTTTAATTTTTATTATAATTGCCAGTTTTAAATAATGAATACATCTTAAGCATCATTTAATAAAATTCTATTTTTTAATCATGTTAATACAATAAATTATACACCTAGATTTTCTGCTGTTAAACCATTCGCACATCGCTATAATACATTTCTTTGGAGTGACATATTTTTCTTCTCTTACATTGAAGAATTCTTTGGCAAATAATTTATGTAATTTTTCAAATATGTATTTATTGGTAACTTACATATGTAACGTTATTTTTATAGAATTTCCATAAAGTTTCGGTATTGAAATATGTCACCTTCATTTAATTTAAAAATTTCCCTCCTCTTCTTTGGACTAAATATTTAAAACAATATTGAAATTATTCATCTTTTACAGGTTAGATCATACGCAACTGCAATATCACCAGCTTTAGGGTTTATTATTAAGTGCAATAATTTGATATTTTATTTTTGAGTTTCCCTTTGATACTGCAATAATATCTACATACAAAATTTTTCTTGTGGTTAAGCTAATTTTGATAGTATAATTATTTTTTCTAGTTTTATGGGACGGTGATCTTACAACACATCTTTTGAAATTTATCCTTCTAAATTTACTTATTTGTTGAAGTACAACTTATATAGTATAGAATGAGACAAGTTAAAGTGTACAATTCAGTGGCATTCGGTACATTCACAATGTTGTGCCAACATCACCCTTTTCTAGTTCCAAAACATTTTCATCATCCCAAAGGGGAACTCTGAACTCATTAAATGGTTACTCCCTAGTCTCCCCTTCCTATTTTAAAATATTCTCCTAGTGGGAAGACACAACGCAGTGAAACTGGGCTAGATGAAAGGCAGAATTCTGTCACTTACAGCTCCAAAGGAGAGATGGCTACCAGGTAGGGCTGTGTTAGGGGGTTCAGCTGGAGACAGGTTAGCAACAAGCTGGAGCTATAGGGGACAGCTTATGGGTGGCAAACAGTGGGTGTGGGTAGCTAAATTTCAGCAGATCTCTGTGGAGTGGCTAATTTTAATCATTTCAGCAGACTCTGAAGTACAGCGGGTGTCCCTGCTTGTCTGGGGCCTGTCTCTGTTGAGAATAGGATGGGTACATAGTGGCGTGGAATGTGAGGGCCCAGGAAGGGGTTGGATATGTGAGTTTAATCAGCTGCTCAAGAAAGGGAGGGTCAGCCTTTAGCCACCGCCTCAAAACTGGGTAAGACAACACAACACACTGTGTACTCTAAGAAGTAAAATATGTGCCTTGGCTACTCCGTCATGCCTGGAATTCTGGAGGGGCTGAGTGTCCTTGCAAGCCTTGTTTTATGGCCTTAGCATAACTGGAGACATGTGGGACCTTGATTTATATTTTGGCTATTTATGAGGCAAGGGATTCCCAGAGTTGTTTACTCTAAAGGGGGCAACTCTTTGCTTCCCACTCTGTATCCCGTTGTTTTTGGGGTTTTTTTCAATTCTTTTTTTCTTGTTTTGGGCTTCTAGGCACCATCTTTGTCTGCTAACTTATATTGCATACCTTCTCGGTGGTTACAGAAAAAGGGGGATTGAGCAGCCCTCTGACCTAACTTGAAGTCAGCCTTCTCTCTCATTCGAAGACATCAAGTCTACCTCCCAGGTATTGGGGTGTGCACTTAAAGAGGTACAGTAGACTTCCTTTGTGAAAATGCAGTTAGCCCAAAGTATCAGTCCTTTGACATGTTGTAATGCAGCAGCATTTACTAAAGCCCAAGCACACTGGCTAGGGGTTTTGAATTTTGTAAGCAACTGGGTAACTTCAGCAGGCCTCTAGCCAGGGCCTTAAAACTGGGTCAAGATTGCATAATAAAAAAATAATAATTTTAAAGGGTTTTAAAACTGTATTACAAACAAAACATGACAAACGAAACTTGATATTACATTTGCCCCAGCCCTAGGCAGTCATTAATCTTTCTGTGTCTATGGATTTACCTATACCGGATCTTTTACATAAATGAATTATGCAATATGTGACTTTTTGTGTCTAGCTTCTTTACTTAGCATAATGCTTTGACGTTTTATTCATGTTGTAGCATGTATCAGTACCTCATTTCTTTTTATGGCTTAATAATATTTCATTCCATTGATATATTGCATTTTGTTTATCTCAGTAAATAAACATTGGGCTGTTTCTTTTGGTTATTGTGAATAGTGGTACTAATATTTATGTACGAGTTTTGTTTTTGTTTTTGTTTTTTAGTCTCAGCTTTTGTTTCTTTTAGATATATACCTGGTGGTACAATTGCTGAAGAATATGGTAATTCTGTGTTTAGCTATTTTAGAAATAACCAAAATGTTTTCCATAGCGGCTGCACTATTTTTGCATTCCCACCAGCAAATTACAATGGTTCCAGTGTCTCTAGGGCATCCTTGCTACTTTCCATTTTATTTTTAATCCTATCCTAATGGGTATGACTGGTATCTTATTGCGGTTTTGATTTGCAATTTTTAAAGACTAATGATGTTGAACGTACATCTTTTCATGTGTTTGCTGCCCATTTGTATGTCTTTCTGAAGATATGTCTATCTGTTCATTACTATGAACAGATACATAACAGATATATGTATATCTGTTCATGGCAAGTTCTCTATTTTAAATTTAGTTGTTTGTCTTTCAGTTGTCAAATTAGAAGAGTTCTTTATATATTCTGGGAACTATATCCGTTTGAGATATATATAATTTGCAATGTTTTCTTTCATTCTATAGGTTGTCTTTTTACTTTCTTGATAGTGTCCTTTGATGCAAGAATGCTTTTAATTTTGACTAAGTCCAATTTTTCTATTTTTTTCTCTTTCGTTACTTGTACTTTCAGTGTCATAGCTAAGAATCCATTTCCAAATCCAAGGTCATAAAGATTTATCCCTAGGTTTTTTTTTTTTTTTTTGAGACAGTCTTGCTCTGTTGCCAGGCTGGAGTGCAGTGGTGCCATCTCAGCTCACTGCAACCTCCACCTCCCAGGTTCAAGCGATTCTCCTGCCTCAGCCTTCTGGGTATCTGGGACTACAGGCCCATGCCACCACACCCAGCTAACTTTCGTATTTTTAGTAGAAATGGGGTTTCACCATGTTGGCCAGAATGGTCTCCATCTCTTGACCTCGTCATCCGCCCACCTCAGCCTCCCAAAGTGCTGGGATCACAGGCGTGAACCACTGCACCTGGCTATCTGTAGGTTTTCTTTTAAGAGTTGTATAGTTTAAGCTCTTATATTTATGTCTTTGGTTCACTTTGAGTTAATGTTTATATGGTGGGAGGTAGGGGTCCACTTTTATTCTTTTGAATATATATGGATATTCAATATCCCAGCATCATTTGTTGAAGAGGCTACACTTTCTTTCAATAAATGATTGTTCTTGCACCTTGTTAAAAATCAATTAGCCATAGATGTGTATGTTTATTTCTGAAATTTCAGTTCTACTTTATTTATCTATTTCTTTATACTTAGGCAAATATATTTTGCTTACTACAGCTTTGTAGTAAGTTTTGAAATTGGAAAATGTGACTTCTCCAATGTGGCCTTCTTTAACAATATTATTTTTGCTATCTGGGGTTCCTTGCAATTCTATGTGAATATTAGGGTAGGCTTTTCCATTTCTGCAAAAGATCATTGAGCTTTTGTTCTGGATTGCATTGACTTCATAGATATTTTTAGGTGCTATTGACATTTTAACAATATTGAGTCTTCCAATTCATGAATACAGGATGTCTTTCAATTTATTCAATTCTTATTCAATTTATTTCAGCAAAATATTATAGTTTTTGCTATAAAATCTTTCATCTTCTTAAAATTATTAGTATTTTATTATTTTTGATGACCCATATATGGAATTGTTTTCTTAATTTTTTTTGGATTGTTCACCACTAATGTATAAAAATACAACTGAGATTTGTGTGTTGAGCTGAATTCTGCAAGTTTGCTAAATGTGATTTTTAGCACTAAGAGACTGTTTTGTGAATTCTTTGGTATTTTCTATATATTAGATCATGTCCTCTGATAATAAAGAAAATTTGACTTTTTAATTTCTAATTTGTATGCCTTTTATTTCTTTTACTTGCCTAACTACTCTGGCTTGAACTTTCTGTACAATGTCAAATAGAAGTAGTAAAAGAGGGTATCCTTCTCTTATTTATGATCCTAGAGGAAAAGGTTTTTAAGTCTTTCACCATTATGTTCAGTATTACCTGTGGGTTTTACAAAAATGTCCTTATTCATAGTGAGCAAGTTTTCTTTTTCTAGTTTGCTGAGGGTTTTTACCATGTAAGAATTTTGGACTTTGTCCATTGTTTGTTCTTCAACTGAGACAAGTGTGTGTGTGTGTGTGTGTGTGTGTGTGTTTCCTTTATTTTATTCATGTGGTACATTAAACTGATTTATTTTCATATGTTGTATCACATATGTATTCCTGTGATAAATGCCATTTGTTCTTGATGTATAATCTTTTTAATATGCTGCTAGATTTGGGTTGCTAGGATTTTGTTGAGGATTTTTGCATCTATATTCATAAGGTATACTGGTCTATAATTTACTTCCTTGTGATATATGTATCAGGCTTTAGTAACTAGGTAATGCTGACATAGATGAGTTAGGAAGTGTTCCTTCCTCCTCTTCCTCTTTTCCTTTTGGAAGAGTTTGAGAGTTTGAGAATTATTAGAGTGTGTGTGTGTGTGTGTGTGTGTGTGTGTGTGTGTGGTATAATTCACTAGTGAATCCACTTGGTCCTGGGCTTTTTTTTTTTTTTTTTTGTGGAGGGGGGAGGTGGTTACTTATTCATTCCTTTACTTATTATACACCTGCTCAGATTTCCTATTTCTTCTTGATTCCATTTTATCTAGGTTATCTAATTTGTTGGCAAGAATTTTTATGGTCTCAATATATGTATTTTTATTTCTCTCTGAGGAAGTATTTGGGCCTCTCAGTGCTCATAATTCTGCTTTTCATTTTTGAGTATTGTCAGTTATGCTCATTTTACCAAAGAAAAATGTGTTTACTTTTACTAAGATATCACTTTTCTTCTACCTTATATTAGAGAGTTTTCATATTTTGGCTGCATGACACTTATAGCCTTTCTTAATAGCATCTCAGTTTCATGATGGGGAATTATTTTTTCTTGGGGAATTACTTTCCCTTGCATTGTACACCCACAGTGGATGGTTTCACAGAGTTTATGGCTCACACTACAGAAGACAAGAGGTCTAAACTCTCATTTTGACCCCTGGAATAGTTAGAAGGTCACCAGCTGACTTAAAGGCAGGTAAGCAGAAGCACTGATCTAGGAATTTAAGATGCGATGGAGTAGCACAATAATGACGAAATAAAAGAAGGGCAGTCATTGCATTAATGGTGACCATATGAGTCAGGCTTCTCTAGAGAAACAATCAATAGGAGCGAGGAAGATGGGGGAGAGAGACAGACTCATTTTAAGGAAAAGGCTCACATTATTTTGGAGGTACAAGTCCAAAATCTGCAGGGTAGGTTGGCAGGCTAAAGACCCAGGGAAAGGTTGCTGTCCCAGTCCAAAAGTAGTGTGCTTACAGGATTCCTTCTTGCTCAGAGGAGGTCAGTTTTTGTTCTGTTAAGACCTTCAGTTGATTGCACAAGGCCTACCCACAATATGGAGAATAATATGTTTTACTCTAAATCTACCAATTCAAATGTTAATCTCGTCCAAAAAAATGTACATTTATTGGAAACATCTGGAATAATGTTTGACCAAATATCTGGGCATCATGGCCCCATAAGTTGACAATTAAATTAACTGTAATTTTGGCCCTGATAAGCTTTACACAAACGTTGCTTTTTTTTTTTTTTTGGTTTGCTAGCATGAATTCTTTCTTCCCATTCACAAGCCTGATCTTCCAGCTGCCCAACAACTCCACTTGCCCTGCTTATAATGTACCCAAGTTCACTATCAGGGAAAAACACAGTAAAACAAAGGGATACCAATTAAAACACATATAGACAAGATTTTAAAGAATGACAATAAAAATGTTAGCTAAATTGTGAGTTATACCAGTTAGGATTGAGTTTTGCTGTAAGTTACAGAAATAAACCAAATAAGTTGCTTAAACAATGTTGCAGTTAACTTTCCTCTCACAGAACTATATCTGACTATCCTTTTACTCTTCAGCCATCCTGAGTTGTGGCTTCCATCCCCAAGGTTGCTTCATGATGTAAAATGGAAGTTAGAGCTGCAGCTATCATATCAAGGTTGCTGGAAGTTTAGTAAATAGCTTATTTGGCATTTTCTAAACTTCCAGCAACCTAGGTATGATAGCTGAGGCAAATGGCCAAATAGACTACCTGTGTGAGGCAGTCTATTTCAAAGAGATTTCCTAGAAATTGCAGCCAATAACTCCTACCTATATCTCATTAGAAATACAATGAGAAAAGGGAAATTGAGAAATATCTTCCAGCCTGACACATTGTCATCCAACTATATAGGGGTCTATTAATAAAAAAGGAGGACAGTACTTGCATTCTTGTCCACAGTGGAGAAATGAGACTTCAGTATTGCCACTACTTCAGTAATAGAAATTGTTATAGGCACTCTGAAAAATAACTTGGTGTTATCTAATAAAATAGTAAATGTGTATAACCTACAATCCAGTAAATACCCAACTAGGTATATAACCCCACTAGGAAAAATTCACATGCAGATATAGTGGAAGGTATTCATGTGTGATTATTGTTTACAGTCAAATAAGCAGTTTTGTTGCCAGATATTGGAAACAACTCAGATGGCCAACAGAAGATGAAATAGTAAATAATTACATTGTGAAATATCTATTTGATGGAACATTGTAAGTAAAATGAATGAACTAGATCTATACATATCAACAGTAGCTTGATTAAACTAAAAAATTGTCAGATTAAAAAACAGGTTGCAGAATATTGCACAATGTATGGTACTATTTGTGTGATTAAAAATACTATGCATTGTTTATTTACACACATGCATATATATAATTATATAAATTATACAAATTTGGCTTATAAACACATGACATTCATTATAAAGATTGTCTTTGGTAAAGGAGGAATGAAAATGGAACTGTTGAGGGAAACACAGGAGACATTTAACAACTTGTTTTATTTACTTTAAAATGTTCAAAAATAAATATAATACAAATTTAAATTTGTTCATTTTGTGACAATTATCAATAAATTATTTTCATATTCCACAATAGGAGAGTTAAATATCTAACTAACCATTAAGAATACTTTTATTTCATTTATATATTTTCATAAACAATGAAATTAATATATTTTACTTGTATTTTTGCTCGATATGATTATGGCTTTAAAAAATACCCACAATTTTATTTTTCTGAAGTTCTTGTTTTGTTTTGCTTTGCTTTGAGACAGGGTCTCACTCTGTCATCCAGGATAGATTACAGTGGCACAATCACGGATCACTGCAACCTCAACCTCCAGGGGTCAAGCAATCCTCACACGTCAGCCTCTACCTCAAAAGGTCAAGCAAGACTCCCACCTCAGCCTTCCAAGTAGAGGATACTACAGGCACGAGCCACCACATCTGGCTAATTTTTGTATGTTTAGTAGACATGGGGTTTCACCATGTTACTCTGGCTGATCTCTAGCTCCTGGGCTCAAGCGATGCACCCACCTCAGCTTACCACCCAAAGTGCTGGTATTACAAGTATGAGTCACCACACCTGGCCTTACCTAGCTATTTTAAATCACCAAAATTTTACTAGAATTTTGACTAAATCTGCTTAATAATCTTAAATATAATGGTAAGAAAAGAAGACATAGTTAAAATGAATGCCAACAGTTGGTAATGTGTAGAGACAAAGAGCGGGTCAATTTTAAGAAAAAAAAAAAAACAAAAAAAAAAAAACCTTTAAAGCTGTGTTAATTTCTTATGGTTGAAAAGTTTTTGCATAACTAAGTAATAATTTATGAAATGCTCATGCATTCGTTTATTTATTTACCTCCATTTTTTTTTTGTAATGGTTCTTCAGATCTTGAAGTTCCTGATTCCGCTTAGAGTCCAGTAGAGGGCCATGTTCATTCATGTAGTCTATGTCTGCTTGAATCTTTGCATTTGCTTCTTCTAACTCTGTCTTTTGTTTTTCAAAATGTTGTAGTTGATTAGCTTTATCTTCAAGATGCCACTGTAATTCTATAACATCGCTCAAATAGGCCTCGTGTTCTAGATATAGAAGGATAAGAACAAAAGAAAATCTGATTGGAGAAAATGTTTGATAATACCTAAATATAAAACATTTTAATTTCAGAAATTCCTTATTTGTGAATCTTACTACTTTTTTTTTTTTTTTTGAGATGGAGTTTTGCTCTTTTTGCCCAGGCTGGAGTGCAATGGCACGATCTTGGCTTACTGCAACCTCTGCCTCCCAGGTTCAAGCAATTCTGCCTCAGCCTCCCAAGCAGTTGGGATTACAGGCATGCGCCACCACGTCTGGCTAATTTTGTATTTTTAGTAGAGATGGGGTTTCTCCATGTTGGTCAGGCTGGTCTCAAACTCCTGACCTCAGGTGGTCCACCTGCCTCAGCCTCCCAAAGTGCTGGAATTACAGGCATGAGCCACCACACCCAGCCAAATCTTATAGTACCTCTAAAATAAAAGGTACTATAAAATATATTACTTTCTTAATTCATCATCAAAAGGATTAAAATACATGTTTCATAAGATAATAGTTATTTTAGTACAAATCCTGTTTATGTTGTACGGTCAATGTATATTCTGATCATTCTATAAAGTACTCTATGTAACTGCTTCAAAGTGAGAACTGCAAGAGTAGAGGCCTTCCAAAACCACCTAGAAGGAAAATGATGAAATAAGACTTACAAATATCAGAACGAAAAAGGCAAAAGTGATTATTATTTTCTTATAGAAAAACACATGAAATAGTGAAATGAAAATTATTACAAGTAAGATAGTTCATGTAAAAGCAATATAAAAAATGCTTACCTATATATAAATATGTTGAAAACAGAATATCTCACAATAGCAAAACTAAAACATAAAATAAACTACATAAATCTATTAATAAACCTAACATGAATTGGGTAAGGTCTGTAAGGGGAAAGTGACAGCATGCTATCAAACAACACAAAAGTGAATTTGAATAAATGAATAAAGTTACTTTTTCTGTATAAAAATATTTGAAATTTTAAGCACAGGAATTTCCTTATATTAATGTATAAATTTAATTAAATCCCAATGAACAGACAAGGACAATTTTAGAAAAAAACGTTAAAAGATTTTCTCATTATTTTAAGTTTCTAGCATTAACTGAATCTTGCATTTTTGGAATAAAACTAGGTGGGCTAGTTTATTTTCTTTTTTATCTTTTTAAAATAAATTTCTTGATGGAATTTGCTGATATCTTTACTTGGGATTTTCTGCATTTATACTTGTAATTTTGGCCTGTATTTTTCTATATTTGTACTGTGATCATTTAATTTTGATTTATAATTTATGATAGCTTCTTATATCAGCTGTAGTTTCTTTTGATTTCTTTTCTCTAAGATGTTGTGGAAGTTTGAAATTGCGTATTAAGCCCCATGGCCCTATGTATATATTTATTTATTTTGTGAGGAAGGATTTTTAGTTGCTGGGTCAAAATCGTTCCTTTAATGACTATATGAATATTTTGATTATCTATTCAGCAAGCTATTTTTCTCTGTAAATTTATTTAGTTTGTCAAAGTTTCAACAATATTCAAAGAAATTTGTTCTTAATGTAGTCATCACTATTAATCACTGCTACGTCCCTATGTATTTTCATGCCTAATCTGAATCAGTTACACATTCTCACTGTGTTTTTTGTTAATTTTGCCATTGGTTTTACATTATGCTCTTTCTATTGAGCCAACTTCAGCTTTGCATCTCTTCTGCATTACATATTTTTATTATTTTACCATTTTGTTATTGGGTTTCTCCTTTTTGCTTTGTATTTATTTTGCTTTTTTTCCTAACTTCTAAACTCATATCCTTTGATAATTAATTAAGTCCCTCTTTTTGATGTAACAAAAGCTACTAATTTCTCTTTAATGACTTGGATTTTTCCCATACATGTAATGATACTTTTAATGATTTTTTTAAATGAAATACTTCTAAATATTTTTTATTTTCTGATACATGCAATGTTTGATAACACTTTTTTTTATGTTTTTTACCCTCACCAACTAGACAGTTAGATTTTTGTTCTAAAGAGTCAGACATTATCTTGTTAAATATTGTCATTATTACTTCCATGAGGATCTTCTATTAAATATTCATGATGCCCTCTCATTCTGTATGCCATATTATAAATATTTTATTTATATTTTTCTCTCCTTGTCTTGCTGTGATGCATTCCATGCAATTTCTTCAAGTTTTACAGTTAACTATTACTTCTCTCTGAGTCTAATAAACAATTTAACCAATTATTAAATTAATTTTATGTAATATATTTTTCATTTCTTATAGTTTTTCATTTGCATATTTTGCTTTCTTTAAAAAAGTTTCTTGTCTTTGCTTTTATTTTTAAACCTTTTTATTTCTTGAAATGTATCAAACACTTATTTTATAATCTCAGATATAATCCTATATCTGACACATTTTGAGTAAAATTATGTGGTCTGCTTCTACTGATTCACACCCATTGAACCTGTATCTTTGTGTGTTTTATGATATTTAATATTGAGCTACTTCTTTTCTTGGAACTTTATCTGAGATAAATTTTTCATGCCTGGGTTGAAATTTTAGTCTTGCAGAGCAAATTTGTCTTTGATCCTGTCAGTTGCCTGACTTTACTACTAACCTACTGAACATTTAAATGACATTCTCCACTTAACAGTTTTTAAGCACACAGACAGCAAGCAGTGGGGGATCACAAACCTATTTGAGATTAGTACATTACAAATGTTCAGGAAGCATTGTTTTCTTCCATTGTATAAGAGAAACAAGTTTCTTGGCTGCTCAATCTGAGCCACAGGTTTATTCATGGTCCACTCTTAGGCTGAGGATTAGTAGACCATTGGATTCTCATTTTTATGTCCAGATCTCTAATTAGACTTGTCACTCTGGGTGAGACTTAAGCTTTATTTCCAGTATCCTGTACCCTACACATACATCAAAATGGCAACTCAAGGACATCAGGGTTTCAAGGATTCCCCCAGGGCTAAATCTAACACTGATGTCTATTTATTTTCAGAAATTTCCATTCCAAACTTAAATGTTGGCCATGCTACATTTCTTATGTTCTTGACAACTTAAATGATTTGAAGAATTAAACTACATGAGCAAATATGACAATTGAAATTATAACTTTGATATTATTGGTTTATTTTCTGAATTAATAGTTAAAGTGAACACCCTATTCTCAAAACTCAATGAATAACTAAACAGAAAATTCTTAAGGAGATAAAACACTTGAACAGCACTATCAACCAAATTGACCTGATATTTATAGATAGTCTACCCAACAACAGCAGAGTATATATTAATTTGAACTAAACAGAACATTCTCCCAGACAGATAAAGTTTTAGGAAATTTATAAACTATAAATAATTTAAATATGAATGAAACATTTAAAAAATGTTTCTATGGCCTTATAGTATAGTTTGAAGTTGGGTAATATGATGCCTCCAGCTTTGTTCTTTTTGCTTAGTCTTGCTTTGGCTATGCAGACTCTTTTTTGGTTCCACATGAATTTTAGGATTGCTTTTTTCTAGTTCTGTGAAGAATGGTGGTGGCATTTTGATAGGAATTACATTGAATGCCATATGGTCATTTTCACAATGTTGATTTTACTCATCCATGAGCATGGGAGGTGTTTCCATTTGTTTGTGTAGTCTAAGATTTCTTTCAGCAGTGTTATGTAGTTTTCCTTATAGAGGTCTTTCACATCCTTAGGTATATTCCTAAGCTTTTTTTTTTTTTTTGCAGCTATTGTGAAAGGAGTTGAGTTCCTACTTTCTCAGTCTGGATGCTGTTGGTGTAGAGCAGAGCTATTGATTTGTGTACATCAATTTTTGTACACAAAATTATTATCCTGAAACTCTGCTGAATTAATTTACCAGTTCTAGGAGCTTTTTGGATGAGTCTTTAAGGTTTTCTTTTTTTTTTTTTTTTTTTGAGACAGAGTCTTGCTCTGTCGCCCAGGCTGGAGTGCAGTGGCGCGATCTCAGCTCACTGCAAGCTCCGCCTCCGAGGTTCACGCTATTCTCCTGCCTCAGCCTCCCGAGTAGCTGGGACTACAGGCGCCGGCCACCATGCCTGGCTAATTTTTTGTATTTTTAGTACAGACAGGGTTTCACAGTGTTAGCCAGAATGGTCTTGATCTGCTGACCTCGTGATCTGCCCACCTCGGCCTCCCAAAGTGCTGGGATTACAGGCGTGAGCCACCGCACCCGGCCCGTCTTTAAGGTTTTCTACGTATATGCTCATGTCATCAGCAAACAGCAGCAGTTTGACTTCCTCTTTACCCATTTGGATGCCCTTTATTTCTTTCTCTTGTCTGATTGCTCCGGATAGGACTTCGGGTACTATGTTGAATAAAAGTGGTGAAAGTGGGCATCCTTGTCTTGCTCCAGTTCTCAGGAAGAATGCTTTCAACTTTTCTGTGTTCAGCACAATGTCAAAACAGCATGTTATTGGTATAAAAATAGGCACATAGACCAATGGAACAGAATAGAGAACCCAGAAATAAGCCAAATACAGCCAATTGATCTTCAACAAAGCAAACAAAACAACATAAAGTGAGGAAAGGACACCCTATTCAACAAATGGTGCTAGGATAATTGGCAAGACACATGTAGAAGAATGAAACTAGATCCTCATCTCTCCCCTTATACAAAAATCAACTCAAAATGGATCAAAGACTTAGATCTAATACTTGAAATCATAAAGATTCTAGAAGATAACACTGGAAAAACTCTTGTGGACAATGGCTTAGGCAAAAACTTCATGACCAGGAACCGAAAAGCAAACGCAACAAAAACAAAGATGAATAGATGGGACTTAATTAAACTAAAAAAGCTTCTGCTCAGCAAAAGAAATAATCAGAGTTAATAGGCAACCCACAGAATGAGAGAAAATTTTCACAAACTATACATAGAAAAAAGGACTAATATCCAAAATCTACAAAGAACTCAAATCAGTCAGAAAAAAACAAATAATCCCATCAAAAAATGGGCTAAGGATATGAGTAGACAATTCTCAAAAGAAGATATGCAAATGGCCAATAAACATAATGGAAAAAATGTTCAACATCACTAATTATCAGGGAAATGCAAGTCAAAACCACAATGTGATACCACCTAACTCCTGCAAGTATGACCATAATCAAAAAATGAGAAACATTATAGATGTTGGCATGGATGCAGTGAAAAGGAAACACTTTTACACTGTTGGTGAGAATGTAAACTAATTCAGCTACTAGGGAAAACAGTATGGATATTGCTTAAAGAACTAAAAGTAGATCTCCCATTTGATCCAGCAATCCCATTACTAGGTATCCACCCAGAGGAAAAGAAGTATATGAAAAAGATACTTGCAAATGCATGTTTATAGCAACAAAACTTGCAATGCAAAAATATAGAACCAGCCCAAATGCCCATTAATCACTTAGTGAATAAAGAAAATGTGATATATATACCATGGAATACTACTCAGCCATACAAAGGAATAAAATAATGGCATTCACAGCAACCTGAGTGGAATTGGAGACTATTATTCTAAGTGAAGTAACCCAGGAATAGAAAACCAAATATTATATGTTCTCACTCATAAGTGGGGGCTAAGATATGAGGACTCAAAGGCATAAGAATGATTTGTTGGACTTTGGGGACTTGGAGCAAGTTTTGGGGGTGGAAGGAGTAAAAGACTACACATTGGGTACAGTGTACACTGCTTGGGTGATAAGTACACCAAAATCTTAGAAATCACCACTAAAGAACTTATTCATGTAACCGAACACCACCTGTTCTCCAAAAACCTAATAAAATAAATAAATAAATAAAATTTTCTAGCACAATATAATTAAATTAGCCATAACAGAAATTTTTACGAAAATTTCAAAATAAATGCAAATTAACCAGCAACTTCTAAATAAATAGATTCCATAAGAAATCACAGGGATATTTAAAAAGATATTTTGAAGTAAATAATGAACTCACAGCATATGAGCATTTATAAAATGCAACTAATGACATTCTGAGAAGAAAATTTACAGCTTTTAACTGATAATTCTAGAAAATAAAAAAGGCATCAAGTAAATAATCACAGCTTCTCATTTATAAAAAGAGAAATATAGTAGGTTTAAATTACTCCCAAAGCAAATAAGATATGGGAAATCAGAGGAAAAATTTCAATGGTATAAAAGCTGAAACATAGTAATCAATAAAGGAAGCAAAAGTGGACTTTTTAAAAAGATCAACAAAATTGACAAATCTTTTGCTTGAATGACCACGAAATAAGGACACAAGGCACAAATTACCAAAATTAGGAATGAAAAAGATACCATCACTACTACTATTACAGAAATTAATTATAAGAGAATTTCATGAAAACATTTAGGCCAGCAAACTAGGTAACTACAATAAAATGGACAAATTCTTCAGAAGATATACATTACTGAAATTGACTCAAGCAGCAACAGAAAATGGAAGAGACCTTGATATGTTTTGGCTGTGTCCCCACCCAAATCTCAACTTGAATTGTATCTCCCAGAATTCCCACATGTTGTGGAAGAGGCTCAGGGGGAGGTAACTGAATCAGCAGTGGCGGGGCGGGGGGTCTTTCCCATGCTATTCTTGTGATAATGAATAAGTCTCATGAGATCTGATGGGTTTATCAGGGGTTTATGTTATTGCTTCTTCCTCATTTTTTCTCTTGCTGCTGCCATGTAAGAAGTGCCTTTCACCACCGGTCATAATTCTGAGGCCTCCCCAGCCATGTAGGACTAACTCCATTAAACCTCTCTTTCTTCCTAGTCTCGGGTATGTCTTTATCAGCAGTGTGAAAATGAACTAATACAGTAAACTGGTACCAGGAGTGGGGTGTTGCTGAAAAGATACCCCAAAATGTGGAAGTGACTTTGGAACTGGGTAACAGGCAGAGGTTGGAACAGTTTGGAGGGCTCAGAAGAAGATAGGAAAATGTGGGAAAATTTGGAACCTCCTAGAGACTTGCTGAATGGCTTTGACAAAAATGCTGATAGTGATATTAACAATAAGGTCCAGGATGAGGTGGTCTCAGAGGGAGATAAGAAACTTGTTGGGAACTTGAGCAAAGGTGACTCTTGTTGCGCTTTAGCAAAGAGATTGGTGGCATTTTGCCCCTGCCCTAGAGGAGTATGGAACTTTGAACTTGAGAGAGATGATGTAGGATATCTGGTGTAAGAAATTCTAAGCAGTGAAGCATTCAAGAGGTGACTTGGGTGCTTTTAAAAGCATTCCATTTTAAAAGGGAAACAGCATAAAAGTTCAGAAAATTTGCAGCCTGACGATTCAGTAGAAAAGAAAAACCCATTTTTTGAGGATAAATTCAAGCTGGCTGCAGAAATTTGCATAAGTAGCAAGAAGCCTAATCTTAATCCCCAAGACCATGGGGAAAATGTCTTCAGCCATATCAGAGACCTTCATGGCAGACCCTCCCATCACAAGCCTGGAGGCCCAGGAAGAAAAAGTGGTTCTGTAGGCCAGGCCCAGGGTCCCCATGCTGTGTGCAGCCTAGGGAGTTGGTGCCCTATGTCACACCCACTCCAGCTATGGCTGAAAGAGGCCAACATAGAGCTCATTGTGGCTTCAGAGGGTGGAAGTCCCAAGCCTTGGCAGCTTCCACATAGTGTTGAGCCTGTGAGTGCACAGAAGTCAAGAAATGAGGTTTGAGAACCTCCACCTAAATTTCAGATGTATGGAAATGCCTGGGTGTCCAGGCAAAAGTTTGCTGTAAGGGTGGGGCCCGCATAAAGAACCTCTGCTAGGGCGTTGAGGAAGAGAAATATGAGGTTGGAGCCCCCAACAGAGTCCCTACTGGGGCACTGCCCAGTGGAGCTGTGAGAAGAAGGCCACCATCCTCCAGAGCCCAGAATAGTAGATCCACCCACAGCTTGCATGTGTGCCTGGAAAAGCCACAGACACTCAATGCTAGCACATGAAAGCAGTCATGAAGGAGGCTGTACCCTGCAAAGCCACAGGGGTGGAGCTGCCTAAGACTGTGGGAACCCACCTCTTACATCAGCGTGACCTGGATGTGAGACCTGGAGTCAAAGGAGATCATTTTGGAGCCTTAAAATTTGGCTGCCCCATTGGATTTTGGACTTGTATGGGCCCTGTAACCCTTTTGTTTTGGCCAATCTCTCACATTTGGAACAGCTCTATTTACCCAATACCTGTACCTCCATTGTACCTAGGAAGTAACTAGCTTGCTTTTGATTTTACAAGCTCATAGGCAGAAGGGACTTGCCTTGTCTCAGTTGAGACTTTGAACTGTGGACTTTTGGGTTAATGCTGAAATGAGTTAAGACTTTGGGGGACTGTTGGGAAGGCATGATTGGTTTTGAAATATGAGGACATGAGATTTGGAGGGGCCAGGAGTAGAATGATATGGTTTGGCTGTGTCTCCACTCAAGTCTCAACTTGAATTGGAACTCCCAGAATTCTGACATGTTGTGGGAGGGACCCAAGGGGAGGTAATTTAATCACAGGGTCCAGTCTTTCTCATGTTATTCTCATGTTAGTGAATAAGTCTCATGAGATCTGATGGGTTTATCAGGGGTTTTTCCACTTTTACTTCTTCCTCATTTTTCTCTTGCCACCATCATGTAAGAAGTGCCTTTAGCCTCCTGCTGTGATTTTCTGAGTTCTCCCTGCCCATGTAGAACTGTGAAGTCCAATTCAACCTCTTTTTCTTCCCAGTCTCAGGTATGTCTTTATCAGCAGTATGAAAACAAACTAATACAGACCTAAAACTCGGAAATAAATTGATTTACCTATTAAAAATTTACTGACAACTTTGGGCTTAAACAGTTTGGCATGGATTAAAAAAAACTCAGTAAATGACCCTGGGTAGAAAAATAGTGACTTCAAGGAAATAAAAAACTCTAACTTAAAACTTAAGGTTTAGAGATCAAAATTCAGCTAAGAAATGAGTATGATAACTGATCTAGAACCAGTGAAACTCCTAGGATTCTAGTAGAGGCAAAAAGTAATCAAGGCTTATTGGACTTCTACAGAATAAATAGTTAACAACTGAAGATGAGATTACTATGAAATACGTTGAAACCATAGAATAAACTCAATATCAGGAATAGTTATAAGAAACAAGATATGATAGATATGTTGTTCACTACCCTCTCCCTTGGGATAGAGATAATTTCTTATAATATAGATTCTTGTTTTGGATGTGATACTTATTTGGGCTGTGTCCCCACCCAATCTCAACTGGAATTGTATCTCCAAATGGATGTGAGAAGTGAAGGTATGCCAGTTCCAAGCTGACACTTTGAGCAGCATCCTACGTTTCTATTCACCCTTTTGTATTCTTGCCATTTGCCACATGAAAACCATACTCCTGGGAAGGTGCTAGCCAAAGAGGATGAGAGAGACATGAAGCTGACCTGAACCCAACATACAGCCTTGAGCCAGTGCAATTGGATCTGTGGCCTGAAGAAGAGCTTCCCTAGCCAGCTCACAGAGCCATCAGCAAATAAGAAAATGCTTACTGTTGTAAGCCACTGAGTTCCAAGGTGGTTGTTACAAAGCACAATTGTAGTAATAACTGAATAACTGAATAATTAACAAAGACAAAACAATTCAAAACAAAATGGAAGATTTAACATTCCATTAATTACCGAGACCTTCTTCCATAGCAGTGGCATTCTGGTGAGCATATATATGGGACATAATTATCTTTGTAATCTGTCCTTTCTGATTACACCCTTTCTGTCTCACCCCCTGGGGTGATTAGCTTTCACCCTTCCCATTATGTGACTGGAATGCAGTAATTCTCCAAATTATGTCTACATACTATTCAAATTCATTCAGAAACCAGAGCTGTGATTTTTTTTCCTCTTTCATCAGATCATTATAGGAAAGTACCCATGGAGCCATAGTGTAGATTATGGGAAAGACAGGTAATATATAGAAGCAGGTACAGTGGGAATACCTGAGGAGCCTGAGTCACAAGTTTACTTGTGTCTTCAGATAATGTTTGAGTATAATATAATATAGGTACTCTTTTATTTTGCAAGGGAACACTGCTATGCATATCCAACTTTATAATTTGTAGGATCATATACTACCAAATTCAAGCTTATTTCTAGTTATCTTTTTTGATAGGAAAAACAAAAAGCATTTGCTAGTTAATTGGCTACACATTGGATGGCAAGGGCTGTCATTTTCAGGAGAGGCATATGCAGTCAGCTTAAAGTGACCAGATGGAGAGTGGGGCAGTCAGTGCTATAAATTCCCCTGCCTCACCCATCTCCATTATCTCCCCATGGTCTCTTGCCACTGATTCCCATTGGCTGAGCCCAACAGGAAGATAGAATGCAAACAAAATCTTTGATGCAGTCCACTATGAATCAGCCTCCTGGGCCACAAAACAAAAAATCTAAGTGGGATTGGGGAGTTAGGGGGGAAGATAAATCTGGAAGACTGACCAGAAAATATCTAGAAAGAAGTGAGTTTCCTTAATTTTATTTTTGAAAAGTATCTAAATTTATAACAAATATAATACTTAACATTAAGTTTGTTAAGGAGATTAAAATTTTTTCCTGTCTTACATGCTATATACTTTTGAGAATCTAAAGACTATAAAAATATATGACTCTATACTTTGTAAACAAATTCATAAAATTTAGAGATTATATTCTACATAAATAATAGAAAGGCAGAAGATTCCCGAGAACACATTACCTGAAAGGAATATGTTTCAAAGAGAAAGCTATTAACTTTAAAAAATACATAACAATAATGAATTTAAATTTCATTGCATATAGTGGCTACTTACATAAAATGAAGCAGATGAACATAAATCTGTTTTCTAAGTAGATCTTGTATTGATTAAAAGGTAACCCAACAGTAAGTTGTCACCCATGGCAATTTTTTTTTTTTTTTTTTTTTTTTGAGACGGAGTCTTGCTCTGTCACCTAGGCTGGAGTGCAGTGGCATCATCTCCACTCACTGCAAGCTCTGCCTCCTGGGTTCACGCCATTCTCCTGCCTCAGGATCTGGAGTAGCTGGGACTACAGGCGCCCATCACCACGCCCAGAGAATTTTTTGTATTTTTAGTGGAGACGGGGTTTCACCGTGTTAGCCAGGATGGTCTCGATCTCCTGACCTCGTGATCCACCCACCTCGGCCTCCCAAAGTGCTAGGATTACAGGCGTGAGACACCGCGCCCGGCCAACAAATATTTATTCCATAGTTCAAAACACATTTATTAAGTACCTATAATGTGCACACATGTATCTCAACTTAAATTTATTTCAAGAACTCCTAAAGTAGAACTCCTAAAACTACAATATCTAAGCACTATTACAAAGGGTATATGAGATTATATATGTTTATCAGCGAACAATTAAATAAAACCTTCCCTCCATATTTTTTCTACTACTACTAACAAGGAAGAACCTCCCAAACAATTAGGAAAATTGTGGATGACTCCTGTCATTGTGAATAGAGTCTATCAAGAATCTACTGGGATCCAGAATTTCCCAGGGTGTCTTTTCTGACCCTATGGTAGCCTCATTGCCTCTAAAGCACACACACACACACACACACACACACACACACACACACACACACACACAAACACACACACATATTTATAAATTATATAAATCTACTATATTAGTGGAGCATACACAGTATCAATTCTATTCAAAAAGAAAATTTCAAAAATGATAAAATTTACAAATATAAATAAAAGTTCTAATCTTTTTCTTGCAAGTCTCTGGAATTCATACACCCTACTTTGGTAACCACAGCTTTAGAAGACATAAAATTATAATAAGTCTAAATATGAGTACACTATGACCTATAATTTGAATTAATGGCTGTTGGTCTGGGTAATAATTAATAATGTCCTTTTTTCTCTCAAAGATTTCTTGGTTTAAAATGATAGATCATACATGGGCACCCTAATATTAATAAAAAAGCTCTTACAAAACATGTGCATCCTGAATTAAAATTTTTATTCTGTGAGAGAGTAAAAATCTTTCAGCTTCAGGCAGAATCAGGTAGTCAGGCATGTTTTCATAGGTACAGGGTTTGTAGAACAAACAAACAAAAAAATCCAATACCTTTAGATTCTTTAATCCTTCACCATAGGTCCCTCACTCTGTGAGCTAAAAGAATTTCCTTTTTTACCTTTCATTAAAGGTAAAACATTTGTTACCTGCATGACCCTTAGAAACATTTTAGGTTTTGATACCTGCTAGAAGTTCCCAAGGCAAATTTACTATTAAATTCTCAAATGCATATGCATTTAGTGCCTAAAATATCACTTAAAACTCTTTTAATTTTCCTAGAAATGTGGCTCATTCTCCTGGGCTCAATCTCCTGAGCTCAATCAACCCTCACACCTGCAGCCTCAATCTCCTGGGCTCAATCAACCCTCACACCTCAGCCTCCCAAGTAGTTGAGACTACAGGCGAGCACCACCAAGACTGGCTAATTTTTGTATTTTTTGTAGAGGCAGGGTTTCACCATGTTTCTTAGGCTGGTCTTGAACTCCTGGGCTCAAGTGATCCACATCCCCAGCCTCCCAAAGTGTGGGATTACAGGCATGAGCTACGGCACTAAGACAATTTTTTTTTAAAATATACAGACCTTTAATTAATTATCTGTGCCTCCAACAGAGTAAGAAGTAATATGAAAATCCCTATTATTACCTTTCTGCACAGCCAATGGGAGTTCTTGAAGTTTCCAGACTGACCAAGAGTCAATTTTCATGTTAATCATATTCTTTCTTGATCTCTGTAGTTTTAAAGCTTCTTCAGCTTCTGCCCGGTCAGTTTCTAGACTTTTAACGAGATGAATGGCCTCTGAGAGCAATGTTTCCATTTCCTGCTTTAACTCTGGACACTTTTCATCTTAAACAGAAATAAATATTTACATTTGCTAATAAATCAGTCAATAAGCTGGATGATGGGAACATGGGTCTTGGTTGCATTATTTTTTTCTATATATTTAATAAGAGAATGTTAGAAAAATGAATTAGTTTTTAAAGACAGTTTTATTATAATACAGATATAAGATTAATTATAAACTTTGAAGACCTATTTTTAATAAACATTTTATAAAATAATTACAATAGCTAAATCTCAACCAACATTTTCAGGAATAATACCATTTTATCTGAAGGAAAAAACACATGCTATTTATAAGCTGTACTATAGAGCTTTATTTTAAAATCATGCTTGTGTGTCCTCCTATAAGAAAAACGTATCATAATGATTATATCAGGTAAATACTGAATAATCATAATGGTTCCTAGAAACAAGACATATTCTTCAATCTCATCCAATAAGAACTTCTCTACTTAGCTTTGCCAGGAATTCATTGGAATTTTGAAACTCTATTTATTTAGTTGTAATACTAAATTAATCCTCAATTAACTCCTTTAATGAGAGATATTTGTGATTCCTGGTTCACAGTTCTGGAATGATGCGGCTTAATGTTAACAAAATTATTAACATGGGTACTCATTTGACCATTTATGAAATAAATGTGTAGAGTCCATTATGTTCCGGGAACAAGCACATGGTCTTTGCTAGAGATAAGGAAGGTAAAAAAGACAGATATGAGTCCTATCCTTGTAGGACTGATGCCTATAAACACTGACTTTTGCCAAAATGTTATATAAACACATAAATACAAAGTGTTAAGAGATAAGGCCCCTAAAGAACTGAGGCTAGAGGAAAAATAGCTAAACTGCATCAAGAAGAAAGAGAACGAATACATTTCTTTTTTATGTTGCTTTTGGACAATAAAGACCATGATTTTCTGCTAGATGGGAGTATTAAATAATGGTGATAAGCGCAAGCTCAGCAGTCACACAATCGCTATTTTTTAACCCATTGGACTTGTCAAGGAAATCCAGCATGCTGCCTCAGAAGCATTCTTATAAAACCGGTTTCCTTATTTTTAATGCATAAAAATGATTTTCTCTACACTGGTCCTTTATTTGGCATCTTTGAATCTACTGTTTTCTTTTGCCAAATTCTACATCTTGGATACTTTAAAATTAATTGTCTTTTTTAAATGAAAACATATTCACTCAACACTATGTTCTCCAGCCATTTTGTGATTCATATCAATTACAATAACAAGATTTCAGTCTGGAATATATGAATAAATTAATACCACTTAAAATACTTCTGATTGAATATATATGTGTTTTAGCAAAGGTGTTCATTATGTTTCTAGGAGCTGTCTTTTATACTATTTCAATAATAAATTCTAAAACAAATGCTGTATAGGTAACTTGGGATGCCTCAAATTCATCGTATTTAACATCTCATTTTTTTTCTTGAGTGCCATCTCAGTTTTGCAGTTTCATATTACTGTTCTAAGCAACTACCTGCAATTTTTTAGCATAAGGCCTTGATTACAACAAATCTTCCTCATCCTGCTATTGCTGTATGTTTTAGACCTCAAAAGTACATATTGATAATAAACGTAATTGTAGCAAATGGAATTGTAGTTGTGATTGTTAATATATCTATTTTTTCTCTCAGCATTTGTTATGTGAAAACTTGGTAAGCAATGATTAAGTTCCTCATTTTCACTGTAGGCACAAATAATGAAAAATAAAACAGTAGAAACAAAGCTTTGCTATGAATGAGAGCTTTGAAAAACAAAATATTCTTGCTTTTAAAAAGTCCTGAGTTTATTACTTAGTTTTCACTCAAGGATTTAGCAATTTTTTTGTGGCAGGGGAAGAGGAGGTGCTACATAAAATCTCAATAATATATTTAAATACACTGAAGTAGTGTTAACACAAATTTTACACCAGTATACAAAATATTATATATTTTATAAATTGTGACAAGAATATTTATCACAACTTAAATATATACCAGAGCTGCAATTTTCAATAAGGTAGTCATCATCCACATGCAACCGTTTACATTTACATGTAACTTAATTCACATTAAACTTAAAAATTAAGTTCCTCAGTCTCACTAGCCACATTTCAAGGGTTCAACAGCTGTATGTGGCTAGTAGCTATTCTACTGGACAATATAGACATGGAATACTGATTATCACAGAAAGTTCTATTGGGCAATACTAAACTACAAATAGCATCTTGAGAAGTGGATAGCCATCATTATATACTCATCACCTAAACCAGTACTTGGTGTATAATATTCACTAATAAATATTTGTTGAATGAATGCTTAATCAAATGATATAGAGGACTATTTTGTCTATTAAACATTCATAATAATTATAAAACTCTTAAACGTGATTATTGTGACAATCAGAAATATATTAAATGAAGTCAATGAGCTTTTAAATATATACAGTTATTCAAGTAGGAGGAACAACTTTACCTCTCTTTTCTCCTGGTTTGACCTCTTTCACTGGTGTAGCTACACTCCAATCTTCTTTCAGGTCTTTTGTGGAAGAAGTTCTGCTCCTATATAATGGGAAAGAAGCAAGAAGTAAATGAGAGAAGTACTTAAAGTTAGTAAAACAAATTTTAGGTTATGCTCTTCTATTGAATTTTAAATATTTGTGGTGAAACTTACTATACAAGATAATCTTACTAGATAGGAGACTAATATAGCAACATCCTAATAGGTAATGGGATTTGCACTTAACGGTAAATCAATAAAAACTTAAAATTAGTTACAAATGACCCAAAATGTCTTGAGAAGATATTAAAACTACATTTTTAAAAAAATAAATTGCTCATTCCTAGAGAGTGTTTCTATAAGACAAAGGGTATTCTGTGAGAATAATTTGGATGAGCTATTTCTGTAATTTCAGTTCAGTAGTTTCTGGGAAATCAATGTAAATTACAATGAGTAAAAATATCATTTCAGATAATAAACTTTTAGAAAAATATCTAAACTAAAATGCTGTTTCCTTCCTAGTAGCTATACTGTTGGAAAGTACAAATATAGAACATTGATTATCATAGAAAGTTCTGCTGGACAACACTAAACTGTAGTGTCTTGAGAGGTGATTATAAATTAAAATGTTATTTTCTTTCTAGCTAAAATTCTATATGTTGAATAATAAACTATTTCTCCATATTTCTCTGGTCTGACTCTAGAATCCTAAACTAGCCTTCATTATTATACATTTTTTAAAAGAGTTTTTTCTCTGATCAAAGTTACAAGAAAATTGGTATCAACAACAAAGCAGAGAATTTCTTTTTTAAATTTTCAGTACATTATTTTTATTAAAGAAGTATTCTAAATTAAGAAAACTGTATACATACCAAAATTCATAAAAAATAATATAATCCATATTTATTTATTTTTCTGAGATCAAACAGAATAGTCTAATGATATTTTAATTCTTATAAAATTAGAGTCACAATTATACATTCTGCTTTAGTTACTTGAAATTATTTTCAGTGTATTTTACTACCATTTCATATTTCTAATGGTTACAAATTATTTTTCTTGTCATTGTTCCACAACTTACCTAGGTAAGTCTGTCAATTCCAAGGTCAGAGAAATATTCTTTATATTTTCTTCCTTTAGTTTTCATATGTATTTCAGAATATTTTTGTTGAAAAGTATGTTTTTTTCTGATTTGTTTTCTTTTAAAAAATTGAAAAATAATTGTCCCAGCATCAACTATTAAATAGTACTTTCCCTGCTGGCTTTTAATGTCATTTACATGATATAGTAAATCATTATACGTAATTAGATCATTTTGTGTATTATCTTCTAAAGTTCGGTTAATTCTTGGACTAGTAAAATTCTATGCTAATTTTTCTATTTTTTTAATTGAGCCAAAAGTCCCATAATATATTAAACATTTGAAAGTGGAAACTTTAGTGGCATTTAATACATTCACAACATTGTACAACTATCGTCCCATCTCATTCCAATATATTTTCATCACTCCAAAAGAACATATGCTACTTATTAAGCAGTCTCTCCCCTTTCTTCAACCCACTACTCCATAGCAATGACTAATCTGCTGTCTTTGTGGATGAACTTTCATGAATATTTTATAGAAATGGAATCATATAAGTGACCTCTTGTGACTTTTTAAACTTAGCATAATAGTTTCAAGATTTCTCCATGTTGCAGTATGTAGAAGAATTTTATTTCTTTTAATGGTGGGATAATATTCCATTGTGTATATACAACACATTTGGTTATCTATTAATCCATTGATGGATTTGGGGATTGTGTCCACCTTTTGGCTATTGTGAATATAGATGTTATACACATTTGTATATGAGTTTTTGTTTGAACATGTTTTGAATACTTTTGGATATATATCTTGGAGTCAAATTGCTGAGTGATAGGTAATTCTAGGTTTCACTTTTTGAGGAGCCAACAAACTGTTTCTCGGTGTCTAAACTATTTTATATTCACACCAGCAATATGCAAGGGTTCTAATGTTGAAGAAAAGTGCAAAGAGTGGGCATCCTTGTTTTGCTCCTGTTCTTAAGATAAAAACTTTCAGTCTTCACTATCAGGTATAATATAAACTAAGGGTTTCTCATAAATATCCTTTATTGTGTTTAATAAAGTTCCCTTACAATCTAGTTTTACTAAAGGTGTGGGCTTGTGTCACATGTTAATTAATTTTTGTATGCTAAACCACTCTTGCATTTCTAGGATAAATCTCACTGATCATGATGAGTGTGTGTGTGTGTGTGTGTGTGTGTGTGTGTGTGTGTATATATATATATATTTATTTATTTATTTTTTTGAGACAAAGTCTCACTGTCGCCCAGGTTGGAGTGCAGTGGAGCGATCTTGGCTCACTGCAACCTCTGCCTCCCAGGTTCAAGTGATTCTTGTGCTTCAGCCTCCCAAGTAGCTAGAATTACAGGCGCCCGCCATCACACCCAGCTAACTGTTGTATTTTTAGTAGAGATGGGGTTTCACCATATTGGCTAGGCTGGTCTCAAACTCCTGACCTCAGGGGATCCACCAGCCTCAGCCTCCCAAAGTGCTGGGATTACAGGCGTGAGCCACCATGCCCGGCCGTATAATTATATTAATGCATTGCTGGACTCAGGTTGATAGTATTTTGTTGAGGATTTTGTCATTTTTTGTTTGTTTTATTTTGTTGCCCAGGATGAAGTACAGTGGCAAAATCACAGTTCACTGTAAACTTGACCTCCTGGGCTCAAGCAATCCTCCAATCTCAGCCTCTGGAGTAGCTAAGACTACTGGCAGGCACCACCACATCTGGCTAATTTTTTCACTGTTGTTGTTTGTTTGTAGAGATGGGTTTTGACTATGTTGCCTAGGCTTGTCTCAAACTTCTGGGCTCAAGTGATCCTCTGCCTTGGCCTCCCAAAGTACTTGGATTACAGGTGTGAGCTACTGTGCCTGGCCTGTCATGTATATTCACATATATTCTATAGTTTGCTTGTGATGTCTTTGTCTGGTTTCACTATCAGGTTATTGCTGGGCTCATAGGATGACTTAGAAATTATTCCCTTCTTTTCTATTTTTTGGAAGGGTTTGAGAAGGAATGATGTTAATTCTTCTTTCAATGTTTAGTAGAATTTACCAGTGAAGCCATCTGGTCCTGAGATTTTTTTCGTTGGAGAAGTTTTTGATTATTGATTCAATCACTTTATTTGTCATAGGTCTGTTCAGGTTTTCTACCTCTTCCTGAGAGTTTTAGTAGTTTATGTGTTTTTAGGAATTAGTCCCTTTCATCTTCGTTATTTAGTTTGTTGATACACATTTGTTCCTAGTATCCTCTTTTAATCCTCTTTATTTCTGCAGAATCTGTTGTAGTGTCCCAATTTTTATATTATTTTAGTAAATTTGTAATTGAGTCTTCTTTTTATTTTTGGTTAGTTTAGCTAAAGGTTTGTGAATTTCATTGCTCTTTTCAAAGAAACAACTTTTGTTTTAATTGATTCTGTGTACTGTTTTTCTAGTCTCTGTTTCATTTATTTCTACTTTAACCTTTATTTCCTTCCTTTTGCTAAATTTGGGTTTAGCATACTCCTCTTCTACTTCCTTAAGGTATAAAGTTAGGTTACTGGATTTGAGATCCTCTTTTTAAATCTAAGCATTTATAGCTCTAAATTTCCCTCTGTGTACTACTTTTGCTACATTTTGTAAGTTTAAATACATTGTGTTTTCATTTTCACTCACCTCAAGGTGTTTTCTAATTTCCCCTGTGATTACTGCTTTGACTCATTGGTTTGTAAAACATGATTTGTTTAATTTTCACATATATATGAAATTTCCAGGTTTCCATTTGTTATTGATTTCCAGTTTCATTCTATTGGGTCAGAAAAAAATACCATGTATAATTTTGATCTTTTTAGTTTCATTGAGATTTATTTTGTGGAGTAATACATGATCTATCCTGAAGAATGGTCCATGTGCACATGCGAACAATGTGTTTTCTGCTGTTGTTAAGTGGAGTATTCTGCATAAACTGGTTAGGTCTTGTTGGTTCATGTTATTCAAGTCTATTTATTTATTGATCTTCTGCTTAGTTCTTTTATCCATTATTGGAAGTGGGGGCATTAAATTCTCAAAGTCCTGTTGTAGAACAGTCTATTATTCCCTTCAATTCTGTTAGTTTATATGTCTGTTTTGAGGTTATATTGTTAGGTATGTTATATTTATAGTTTATATATCTTCTTGGTGGAATGACACTTTTATCAGTGTATCAAGTCTTTTGTCTTCTGTAACAGGCTTTGATTTAAAGCCTATTTTGTGTGACATTGGTATAGTCACTCCAGCTCTCTTTTACTTACTATTTGCATGGAATATGGTTTGTCATCCTTCCACTTTTAAGCTACTTATGTCTTTGTATCTCAGGTGAGACTCTTATAGACAGAATAAAGTTGGATTATCCATTTTTATCCATTCTACCATGCTCTACCTTTCAATTGGAGAGTTTAATCCATTTATATATAAAGTAATTGCTGATAAGGAAGGGATTATTTTTGCGATTTTGCTATTCATTTTCTATATTATTTATTTCTGAACTCCTCCATACCTGCCTTATTTGTAACTAGTTGATTTTTTTCCATATATTGTTTAGTTTCCCTCTCTTTGTTTTCCTGTATTTTTAAAAATAGAATCTTAGTGTTTATCCTGAGGATTACAATTAATATCTTAACTCTATAAAACTTGAATTAAAATCTATGTAGCTTCAATAGTATACCTATCTATTTATATATAAAGAACTCTGTTCCTTTACATCTCTGCCCTTTCTCTTATGGTGTCAGTTTCACAATTTACATAGTTATCCATTTTGTGTTCATTAGCAGAAATTTATAATTATGAATTTTATCCATTTGACCTTATAATCATATAGGGAAACAAATAAGAATTACAAAACAAAATACACTTATACTGGATTTTATACTTACCTTTGTAGTTACCTTTATTATTGCTTATTATTTTATCATATGGCTTCCAGTTACTCTCTAGTGTCCTTTCATTTCAGCCTGAAAGACTACTTATAGGATTTCTTATAGAACTGGACTGCTAGTGATATACCCCTTTGGTTTATCTGAGAATGTCTTAATTTCTCCTTTATTTTTGAAGGATACTCTTGCTGGATTCAGAATTCTTCACTGACAGTTTCTTTTTTTTTCTTCTGGCATTTAAATATGTCACCCCACTGCATTCCGACTTCCACAATTCCTAATGAAAAATTCACTGTTAATCTTACTGAGGGTCTCTGGTACACAAAAAGTTGCTTCTCTTGTGCTGCTTTCAAGATTCTCTTTGTCCCAGGCATTTGACAAGTTAACTAAAATGTATATGGGTGTGGATCTGTTTGACTTGATTCTATTTGGAGTTCATTGAGTTTAATGGATGCATAGATTTAAGTCTTTCATCAAATTGAAGAGTTTCTTAGCCATTGTTCTTCAAATATTTTTTCATTCTCTAGCACTTTCTTCTCACTTTCTGACTGCTATTATGCTTGATGGTATCCCTTAGGCTTATTAGGCACTTTCCATTTTTCTTTATTCTCTTGTCTTTCTCGTTTCTTAGAGTAGATAATCTCTAGTAACTTATCATCAAATTCACTGATTATTCTGACTGCTCAAAGCTGCTATTGAACCCTTCTAGTGAAGTTTTTAACTTCAGTTAGTTTATTTCTCGACTCCAGATTTTTTTTTTTTTTTCAGACAGAGTCTCACTCTGTCGCCCAGGTTGGAATGCAGTGGCATGATCTTGGCTCACTGCAACCTCCACCTCCCGGGTTCAAGTGATTCTCCTGCCTCAGCCTCCTGAGTAGCTGGGACTACAGGTTCATGCCACCATGCGCAGCTAATTTTTCTATTTGTTTTTAGTAAAAACGGGGTTTCACCATATTGGCCAGGCTGGCCTTGAATCCCTGACATGATCCACCCACCTCGGTCTCCCAAAGTGTTGGGATTACAGGCATGAGCCACCGCACCCGGCCTAGAATTTCTATTTGGTTAATTTTTATAATTTCTGTTATTGAGATTTTATATTTGTTGAAACATCACTTTTCTGCTTTAACTTAGTTATTTGTTCATGGTTTCCTTTATTTCTTTGAAGATACTTAAGCCAATTGATTTATCTTTGTCCAGTAAGTCCAAATTTTGGATTCCCTTGAGAACAGTTTAATTTATCCTCTTTCACTGTGAATGAGCCAAGCTTTCTTTCCTTTGCATTCTTCATATTTGCTTTTTGAAAACTGGACATTTTGAATATTTTAATGTGAAATAAAAACCAGATTACACTATTGCATTTGCTTTTTCTGTCTGTAGTGGGTTACTGTTTGTTTAGTGACTCTTCCAAACACTCTTTCATAATGGCTGTATTGTTTGTCATGTGTAATCATTGAAATCCGTTTCCTTAGCTTACTGGTGAGCTAGTGTTTTGTGTGAGTTATCTATAGCCTCAGGCTGCTGTGGCAAGTATATGCCTTTAAATGCTTTTCGCAAACACTGCCTGTAGGTAGCCCCAGCCTTGTGATTGCTCCAAGTCAAGCAAAGTCCTTTTGCTAGTCTTTCGGGGAGCTATCAGACCACTCAAACACAATTCTTTGAGAATGATGTTCCTATTATTCCCTCTGGCACTAGGAATCTGCACCACAGGTGTGCACTGCTCTCTTCATAGCTGCCACCAGTCTGAAGGCTGGAGAATGCTGAGCAGGCAAATTAAAATGCCACAGTGCTCTCTTAATGCAATGAAGCAGCTTCCTTCTTCATTGAATTTTCCCCTGGAGGTTATTAAATTTTTACTGGATTCCAGATTTCTGCGAAAGTCGATTCTGACCAATGTTTTTGCAAATTTTGTAGTTGTTTTTGTGGAGGGATGCAGCTCTGGAGATCTCTAGTTTGCCATTATCAGTGATGTCCTAATTCTCATATTTTAAAAAAATATATTGTAATACCTATTGTGAAAAATCTTGCATTCGATTTTCTATTCCTTTTGAAGTTAAACTGGATTATAGCAGATGATTGAAATTTTGACATTAAAAATAAAATAGTTTTTAAAAGCATGAAATTTTCTTACCATTCTTCAAAAGAAGTTTCAAACTGTCAAAACAAAAGATCTCAATAAAAATCAAATCTTAAACATATTAAAAAACAGTGAATAAATGTCACTTAAACTTGTCAATTCTCTACATATCTCTACTTCATTATATTTTTGTCTACTTATACTCTCGGTTGTGTAAACCAAAAATAAAATTCTAAGCCCCCCAACTGACTGAGTAGGTCCCCCCAACTCTTGGCCAAGTGGACCCCAAAGGAGCCTAAAAAACTAGTTAAGGACATGATGGGAAAGGGGATTAGACATGCCTCATTATAACCTCCTGCCTTTTTAATGTAGACATAACAGACCAGCATTAAAATTAAAACAGAAATCTTAAGATAAACAAAAAAGACTCTTTGTAGCACTAATATACCAAATTCTCACCTGATTCTGATATAGCATCACATGACAGATAACAGGCCTTGAAAGAAATCAAAGTATTTCACTCCAAAATATACTTCTTTGACATATTCAGAAACGGTCCTGCAAAACCATCTCTTGTGGCAGAAATTTGCATTCTGTAGAGAATCTGCTTCCCTTACTAGGTTCTTTTTAGTGAGCCTGACACCTTTCAAGGTCTGATAAGAGACATCACCATCTATTCTCTCTGAAGACTGCTACCTGGAGGCTTCATCTACATGACAAGAACTTTGGCTTTTTTTTTTTTTTTTTTTTTTAATGGTGAATTCAACAATTCAGGCAAGTCATATCTTTCAACCAATTACCAATCAGGAAACCTGAATTCACCTATGACCTGGAAGCCCCCATTTTTAGATGTCCCACCTTTCCAGGCCTAACGAATGTATAACTTGCATGTATTGATTTATGTCTTTCCCTGTAACTTCTGCCTCCCTAAAATGTATAAAATCAAGCTATAACCCAGCCACCTTGGGCAAATGTTCCTGGGACCTCCTGAGGCTGTCACGGACCATGGTTCTTAACCTTGGCAAAATAAACCTCTAAACTGATTAAGACCTGTCTCATAAACTTATTGGTTTACAGTTGTTTCCCAAGAAGTACATAAATCTCCTATCTATTCATACTGTTTTATTCTTAACCCCACCTAATTGTTCTGACCTTTGTCTCTGTGATTCTAAATCTTACACATTCATCAAAGGACAGTTCAACTGCTATTTATTCCCAAAAGACTTTCCTAACTGTCAGAAGTACATGACATCTATTGAATTGTAATGTGTTACCAAAGAGTGGTAAATACAAAATTATACGTGAGTTCACATATTTAGTTTTCCATAATATTATGCCTTTCCTGGACTATAAAGTCATTGGCAGGGGTTATTTTCTACAGATATATTCTAAGAGTATCTTGGGTTGTACAAGTCATAAATTATCAAAAATGTAAAACCAGAATGTTACAGTTTTCATAGATTATCTCTAATTCAAGATGTTTACTTGGCATACATGATTACTTCTCTCTAGTTCCCATATCCTATCAAAATCTGAACAAAAAAATATATGATATATATGTGTATGCATGTGTGTGTGTGTATACACACACACATTCACATTAATATATACATATACAGTCATGTGTCACTTGATAACAGTGATACATTCTCAGAAATTCATTGCTAGGCGATTCTGTCATTGTGCGAACATCATAGAGTATATTTATACAGACCTCAGTGGTATAGCCTACTATACACTTAGGCTATATGGTATAGTCTATTGCCCCTGGGCTACAAACCTGCACAGTGTGTTACCATACTGAATGTTGTAGGCAAGTATAGCACAATGTATTTGTGTATTTAAACATATCAAAATATAGACAAGGTACAGTAAAAATACAATATTGTAATCTCATGAGACCACTGTTGTATATGTGGTACATTATTGACCAAATCATGAAAAAGACTAAATTCATATACATAATAAAAAACTGAAGAATGCAATTATGTTTAAAATCCCAATAGATTTTTTCATATAATATAACAAGCTTATTCTAAAATTTATATGGAAGAGCATTGTATCAAGAATAGCCAAAGAACTCTAAAAAGGTAAAAAGAAATACCATATGAGATATCAAAACATATTATGACTCGTGTAAGTGACTGAAAGCAGATACTGGCATAGGGAGGTAAAATTGACTAGTGAGATGGAAGGGGCCAGAAATAGGTAAAATCATATATGAAACTTTGATGTATGATGGATATGGTATGGCTGATTTATAAGAAATGGCTGGATTTGAAATAAAATCAATGTGAAAAAAACTAATTTTCCTTAGAAAGTAAAATTAACTATCTATTCCATTCATATGCAAAAAAGAAATCAATTTCACATTATTGAGCAAATCTCCAAAGAGAAATTAAAATTTTAGTAGCTATAAAGTAAAACTGTTATAGGATTGTGGTATGGAAATTTTTCTTAAACAAGACACAAATCACTTAAAGCAAAAGTAAAGTGATAAATTTAATTACATTAAAATTAATAAAGTAAAAAGACAAGTCACAAACTGAGAGAAAGTGTTTACAACACATACAACTTACTAAAGGTAACAAGTTCTGAAAAGTCAATAAGAAAATACAAGTAAACCCAAAAGAAAATGGCAAAAGATAAATTGGCATTTCGCAGAGAAGAGAATAAAAATTCAGTGAGCATGTTAATAAGATTCTAAATTAATTAATAATCAGGAAAATGTTATTCCTTGATTTTGGAAACTGGCATTCACAGTCCTGCATAATGCAGAACCCTACAAGATGTTGATTTATATAACAGTTCTAAGAAGCCATTTGAAGTTGAAGTATCACAAGAATATCAGGGGAAAATTGGTTAAGAGGCACTTCAATGAATTGTGATATAATTATCCAAAACTTCCGGAGTCCTCAACAAGTTAGTAATAATTAATATTCTCAGCTTGATCTTTATAGCTCAATAGAAAATCATTTATTTTATAAAGATAAAACATTATTATTACTCCAAATTTTTGAAGCAGAGTGCAATTTCATATGAAGAAACGTTTTAAGGTAATATATCAAAACATTACCTTAGCAACTTTGTTTAGAAGTAAGTAACAAAGAAAAAATTAAAAAATTATTTTAGTGAGTCTTTGATCTGATGTGTGGAGGCAAAATTTCTGGTACCTAGCATTTAAACACTATTTATTCAGGATATTGAAGTGGTTAACATAGAGAAGGCCTACAATTCCAGAGAAACATTTGAAGTCTTACATTCATAACTGCCTATCTGAAAAATCTGGACAAATTTTAGAAGTTTCTCAAAGTCACTTTAAATCATTATTTTAAATAAAATTGCTGATTATATTTAAGCTTAGAATTTCACTTGTCATAAATATTTGTGGTATGTAGATGCTTTCATTAAAATATCTAATATAATCAATTATATCAAACTAACCACAAGACTCCATACAATTCTTATTTCTGATTTTATCAAAATAGCAAATGAAAACAAATGGGGAGGGAGAGCTAAAACTGCCCGATTCGATGTAGTTTAAAATATTATTACATTATAGGGGAAATGAAACACTTCATTTACTTATAGCTCTAAGCCACATTGCCCACAAACTTCTGCTTGATAAATCTAACATTTTCATTGACCTTGTTTATTTAACTCTATACTTTTATTGGAAATTATTACCAAATATTTAAATATTTAAATGCTATTGTTGAGACAAAAAGTATTCATGAAACCTTCTATTTTCCACTGTAAAAATAAGAAAATAATTAACCTTATGTTAGAAATCTTTTTTTAATGGACGATAACAAGTGCTAGTAAGGATGTGAAGAAATTAGAACACATTTATATTGCTGGTGGGAATTTAAAATAGTTGGGCTATGGAAAATAATTTGATGGTTTCTCAGTAAGTTATATATAGAATCATCACGTGACACAGCAGTTCCACTCCTAGGTATACAATCAAAAGAACTGAAAACAGGTACTTAATCAAATCCTTATATAATATATAATTATATAATATATAATACATGCATGTTCATAGTAGCCCTATGTACTATAGACAAAGGTGGGAACAACCCAAATGACTATCAACAGATGGACAGATACCAATTGTAGTATATATACACAATAGATTATTCAGCTATAAAAAGAAACAAAGTACTGAAACATGCTACAGTGTGGATCGACCTCCCACATTATGTCAAGTGAAAAAAATATGGGTCACATATTGTATTATTTTATTTATACCAAATATCCAGAATAGATATAGCTATCAAAATTGAAAATGAAAAAAGGAAAATTATCTCTATTTGCACGTCATGATCCTATAAGCAGAAAACCTCAATGCTACACAAAAAAATCTGTTAGAGCTAATAAATTCAGTAGTTGCAAGATAAAAAATCAATGTACAAAAATTAGTAGCATTTTTATACATGAATAATGATCTAGCTGAAGAAGAAATTTAAGAAAACAATCCCATTTATAACAGCATAAAATGCCTAGGAATAAGTCTAATCAAGTAGCTGAAAGATTTGCACACTAAAACTATAAAACATTAATGAAAGAAATTGAGCATGATGCAAATAAATGAATAAATATGTGTTCACAAATGGGAAGAATTAATATTGCTAAAATAATCATAGTACTCTAAGCAATATATAGATTTAATGCCATGTCTATCAAAATTCCAATGACTATTTTCACAGAAATAGAAAAAGAATATAAAATTAATATGGAACCATAAAAAACACCAAAAGTCCAAACAATACTGAGGAAAAAAGGTAATGTTGGAAGCATCAGACTTCTTGATTTAAAATTATATTACAAAGCTATCATAATCAAAACAGTATGGTCCTGGCATAAAAACAAAAACATAGACCAATGGAATAGAATAGAGAGTCCAGAAATAAGTTAAAACATAGATGGACAACTAATTTTTGACAAGGGCTTCAAAAAGACACAATGAGGAAAGAATAGTCTCTTCAATAAATGATGCAGGGAAAACTGAATTTCTTCTGTATCTTAAACAATACACAAAAATCAATTCAAAATGGATAAAAGACCTAAATTTAAGATCAGAAGCCATAAAACTCCTAGAAAAGAACATAGAGGAAAAGCTCCTTCACACTGGTCTTGACAACAACTTCTGGGAATCACACCAAAAGCTCAGACTTCAAAGACAAAAATACAGAAATGGAACTGCATTAAACTAAAAAAAAAAGAAAAGTCCAGTTACATACTGGGAAAAAAATAATCGGAAACCACATATCTGATAAGGAGTTAATATGAAGAATGTATAAAAAACTCTTAAACTCATTAGCAAAAACCAAATAAACTGATTTAAAAATGGGCAAAGGACATGAAGAGATGTATCTTCAAAAAACATAAATGGCCAACAGGTATGCAAAAAGGTGCTCAACATCACTAATCATCAAGGAAATGCAAATTAAAACCACTCTGAGATATCACACACACATAAGGATGACTACTATAAAAAAGACAAGAGATAAATGTTGGTGAGGGTATGGAGAAAAGGGAGCCCTAGTACAACTGTTGGTGGGAAGTAGAATGGTACAGCCATTAGAGAAAACGGTATGGAAGTTCCTAAAGAAATTAAAAATAGGACTACCACATGACCCAGCAATTCATCCTTTAGGTATATACCCAAAGGAGATGAAAGCACCAGCTCGTAAAGATACCTTCACACCCATGTTCACTACAGCATTATTCACAATAGCCAAGATATGGAAATAACCTGAATGTTCATCGATGAATAAGTGAATAAAGAAAATGTAGGGGGTGTGTTTGTGTCTCTGTGTATGTGCATGTACACGCATGTATGCGTGTATATGTGTGTCTATATGTTTATGTGTGTATGTCTGTATGTGTATATATACATATATATATATATAGCTAATATTCAGCTTTATAAAAAATGGAGAGCCTGTTATTTGCCACAACATGAATGGACCTGGAAGATATATTAAAGGAAATAAGGCAGACACAGAAAGAAAAATGTTGCATGACCTCACTTACATGTGGAATGTATTTTTTTAAGGAGTTCAAATACACAGGTAGAGAATGAAACAGTGGTTACCATAGGTGGGAGTCGGGAAGAGGAAATGCAGAGATGCAGGTCAGAGGATACAAAGGAGCAGATATGGAAAATGAACAAGTCTAGAGATCTCATGTAAAACATGAGGACTAAAGTTAACAAGATTGTATTATATTACGGATTTTTGTTAAGTAGGTATTTGTTGCTCTTGTCACAAGGATAAGTCACTATGTGAAACATATAAGACTAACATAGATGTGTTAGCCAGCTTCACTATAGTAACCATTGTACTATTATACCATCAATACGTGTCTGTCTATATGTATCCCAAAACAGTATGTTGTAAACCTCAAATAAACACTATAAAATTTATTTCAAAAGAAAGCAGATTGGTAGTTGCAAGACTTGGAGGTTAAGAAGAGAGTTAGGAGTAAATTCTTAATGGATACAGGGTTTTATTCTGGAGTAGTGAATGTGCTTTGGAGCTAAATATTGGTGGTGATTACACATTACATAAACTAAATGTTACGGAGTTGTTCACTGAAAAATGGTTAATTTTATGCGATGTGAATTGCACCTCAATTTTTAAAATCACTTAGGAAGTCTGAGTAAATGATAAATTTTAATTAATAAATGTATCAATACTGGTTCATTAATTATAGCAAAGATACCATACTAATGAGATATTTTTAAAAACTGGATCCAGAATATATATGAACTCCCTATGCTATCTTCTCAATTGTTCTGTAGGTCTAAAGTGTTCTAAAAGATAATTTATTAAACAAAAACAAATTAGAGGAACATAAAACATAATTATCTAATTCAAGGAAAATATGTTTTAATAAAGCAAATAAAGCAAAAGAATATGGCTGGGGCTTTTGGGGCATGGAAGTAAACCAAATCAGATTCAAATGAAACTTCAAAATTTTCATGAGAATTGTGGCATCTTGGACTAAAAACCAAGAGACATTTTAAAATGCAAAGAAGTTTCTGAGCTCTCAACTTATAAGAAGCAGGAAGTAGTCTGAGATAGGAACTCAGATCCATTTTCTACAGAAATGAAAGTACCTCTGGAGCCAAGAGTTCAGAGTAAATCAAACAGCCAGTGAGAACCACAGACCAATAAATTATTCCCAATGAGCAGAACTGGGTTCTAATAAAAAAATATTTCTTGGTCCTAGATTTGGGGAACCTGACACCACATGCTGACAAAATGCAGAATTTTATGGATCAGTGAAAACCCTGTGTCTTCATTCTTCCCCTTTTTGAATGAGGAGTTTATTGTGATTATTCTATCCCTTCTTCACTGTCTATACTAAGTATGCAGGAGCAGTATTTGACTTTTCACTTTAGTTCATAGATCTATGGGTCAAAAGAAGTCGCACACAAGGAACTTCATCTGTATCAGATCTGTTACAGAACATGTAATTATGGATATTCATGATAACATAATGATATAAAACTGTTTTAAGAAAAGGTCATCGTAGTTTGCATTTGGGGAGCAGTATTAATCATGTGGCAATGGACTGATAGATTGCTACCTAAATTGTCCCCATAGAATCTTGTCTTCTGGATCCACATCTTCTCTACTACTCTCCTGCATTAAAAGTGGGATTGACTATGTGCTTTGCTTTGGTCAGTGGGACTTCAGCATACATGACACAGGCAAAGTTTTGTTAAAACACTTGTCTGTTGAGATTTGTCCTCTTGAAATATGCTCTAACAGCCAACAACCATGTGAGTGAGACGATTTTAATCATTATTCCCAGTTGAGCTACCAGATATGTGTATCCACATGATTGGTCCCAGGCAAGAACCAGCAAAACTGCCCAGCTGAGTCCAGAACAAATTGCTGAATGGTAACCACGTAAATGCTTGTGTTCTAGCCACAAAATGTTGGAGTACATGTGTATATGTACGTATGTGCATGTGTACCAACAGATAAAAGAAAAAAAGATAAATGGTTACTTTGCTCAAAATATTTTCATTAGAATGGGGAAAAATTCTAGACTGCAAAGAATAAATGAGTGATTGGGAGGTGTGGAATTAGATACTAAATATAGGCAACTTTCAGATGCTATGTGGAATGGAGAAAGATAGACAAGGGTAGATATTTAAAGGTCTGTATAGAATTTTAAAATGTTCTTAAAAATAGGAGATACATCAGTATCTTCACTGTGTACAGGACTTAAGAAAAAAGGAGATTTTTAAAGACAGAATGCTGAGAGAAGACACAACTGATGGAGCAAGATCCTTGCAAAGGCAGAACATGCAATGCAGTGAGGGGAACAGCTCTAGGTGGGTGGGGTACAAAAAGAACAATATTTGCGGAGTTCAGGGATGTTCATAGGTGAGATAAAAACAGTCTGAGGCATTTCTGTTGAATCTCTTATTTTTTTTTTTTTTTTGCAAAGAAAGAAATGAATGAGCTGTGAGGTAGAAGATTTAGAGGTTTGAACAAAAAAAGACTGGAGTAGCCACCACAGACTACTAGAAAAATTTCAATTGACAAACAATAATTTCAGAGCACTATACAATGTACAATTGAGGGTGGGGACTATGGTTACATAACATCTTAAATTTTGTGTAATGTTCTCCAGTACCATTCAGCAGACCAGGGGTGGGAGTGGGGATGGCAGACCATCAGATATTTGGGGTTGGCATTTTGTCAGACTAGAAGGATAACAGGATAAAAAGTAAAGGACCAAATACTCCAATTGATGAATGTTTAGAGAGATTAATTGATTAGGCAAGAAACTAAAGGAAAATAGGAACCACAGAATAGGAAACCAGATATATCAGCATTTGAAGTGCTCATAAGTTTCAAGTTAAATACAATAGAACTAATAGAATGAGAGAACTCAAAGTATAAGAAACTTAGTATAGAGTCAGGTGTTAAATGTTAGGTTTCAGAGTTAAAAAATAGATATGAAGTGGTATAAAAAGAGCCAAGTTTTCCAATGAGAATGACAAACATTTTAACATTCATGTCTTTGGTCTTAATAGCTGACACATTGTCAAGGACACGATGTCATGGCACAGTGCTGAACTGGATGTGCTTAGAGCTTGGATACACCTGGTCTGGATGCTGGCTCTGCCACTAACATTGGATCTCGGGAGAAATCAGCCTCTGAAATCATTTTCCTCATCTGCAACTGGAAATAATGGCAGTTTCTATCTAATAAGGTTTTAATAAGAATTCAATGAAATCATGCATATTAAGTGTTTAATAAGTCTATATTTGGTAAACATTTTATAAATATTAGCTTTATTATCATAGTTGATGTTATTAATTTTGTACAATATATTGTTAACATTTTAAAGAATGTTTTTTAAATGCTCTCTCTGTGTTATTCTTTTAAATTACAGTAGCATCCTAATGACTGATATTGATTAAATGAAGAGGAAAATTTTAATTCTGTAGCGCTCACTCTAAATAAAACTATTTACAGTCTAGGCAGTCTAAGAGAATAAGGTAGAAGAAAAAAATAAAACAAGAGTCTTTTATTTGTATGAGAAGATATTCAGGTGATTTTTTTTATCATTGTGTGATGTTTCCAGATTCTTCGCAAAAACAAAATATAGGGAAAATTCTCATAGTAACTCCACTCTGAAGAGTTTTTCAGTGGAGATTCAAATTGCAATTAAACTGGAGTGGATAGAAAAGTCCGTGGCAGATGCATTGCTGCTAACCACAGGCGTCCAGAGTGTTCTGACTACATTGGAAATCACTGTGGACAGAAAATTGTAAAAGACTGATCTTTTACTCATTCAGTGTATGTTATACCCAGGGTAGATGTAAGCTTTATAATTACTTATAGAATTTTATCTAATGGGCCTGATGTGGTGGCTCATGCCTGTAATCCTAACCTTTTGGGAGGCTAAGGAGGGAGGATTGTTTGAGGCCAGCAGTTCAAGACCAGCATGGCTAGCATAGTGAGACCTCAGCAGGAGGGATTTAAATAAACTTAACACTTGGCAAATACCACTTTCTCTTTTGCTTGTTGCTGGGCCCTTCATTGGCCAGCCTGTCCTTCCTCATCATTGCACCAAACTTTTGTAACAATTAGAGTCATAACACTTGAGATTTGGGTAATTTAGAGAGATAATTAAGCCAGTTGCTTGCTTTGACCTCTAACATTAAAACCCAAAGGAATTTAGATGATCTACAACTCAAAATAAGAATTTTGTGCAATTCATGATGGAGATGTATATATACAGATATAATAATAGCTTTATTGAGATAATTTACATAGATTAGAGTTCACCACTGTATACAAATCCGTGGTTTTTAATGTATTTACAGAGTTGTATAACCATTACCATAATCACCGATGACTACATATTGTATGTAATTGGGGTGAAGGCTCCAGCTGATAATCACCAAGCATTGTTCCTCTGCCTTGCTTTGCCCTCTGCCTAACCCCTGGAAACTGGTGAAAGGGTGGTCCTGCTGTTCCCCCAGCACCAGATACATTATCAGACAGGCCTGGGACTGTAGGTGATGAATGAATATATATTCACATATATGTACATACAGATACATTTACAGACAGAAAAATGTTCCACTTCCTCTCAAAGTTAGTCAGTTGACAACTTTACTGGGTAAAATGTTAAGTGGCAAAAATGTTGAGAAGAAATATCCCTTTTCTGCATTTCCCTCAGGCATTCTGGAGGAAAAATGCACCCAGAACACATTCATATTTAGTATTTTCTGCAGGCACTTATTCATTTTAAATATTTTTAAAATGTTCTCTATTTGTAATTTGTGTGGGTACATAGTAGGTGTATATATTTATGGGGAACGTGTGATGTTTTGATCCAGGCATGCAATGTGAAATAAGCAGGCACAGAAAGACAAGCATCACGTGTTCTCACTTTTTTGTGGGATCTAAACATCAAAACAACTGAACTCATGAATATAGAGAATAACGGAGGATTGCCATTTTAAATATTTCTTACACACATAACTCATTTTATGTGACATGAGGATTTATGCTTAGGTTAATTCTGAATTATGATCTTTATTTATTTGGAAATATTAGATGCTATTAGCTTTGATTTCAAAATATCAGAAGCTATCTTTTAAAAAGTTCTTTCCAGTTGTGCTTGCTTAATTTTATTTTTGAGGAAATTTAAGTTCCTATGCCAATGTAAGGTTGTCTAACATTACCAACATTTTTTGGTAATATTATCACTTTTTCCATGTGATAATGGGAAGATTTTTTTTCTTATTGTGATAGGTTAGTCAGAAAAAATTTTTTCATCTTTCAAAAAGACAGCTGGCCACCAGTTCATTCTTAAAATATTAGTTCAAATACTGCATAGATTTGAACTAAATATCTAATGGATAGTCCTCATGATTGCACCAAACATACTACTTATGTTCTATTTACCAGTTCAACACTAGCAAATCTAACTGCACAGTCAATAAAAAAACAAAATAAAATAATTTTTAAATATAGAAAATAGAAAATCTACAAAATAACCTTGAAAATTAACAGAAAGTTTGTCATTTGCATTTATTTCATAATGAATCTCCTTTCAGATAAAACTTGTATTTATTTATAAACAAATTATTATCATTACTGAAATTTTTGTCTAGAAGTGTACTTATCTATCATTGTTATTGTGTGTTTCTTCTCAAAATGCCAACTAATATTCTCTGAAATAAGAATTAAGGTCTCTCCAAGGATAAAAAACACAGGCTGAATGGACTTTGGAGTCAGATGGAACTAAGTACAAATTCCAACGGTAGTGCTCACTACCTGTGTGATGTGTACATATAAGGTATTTGACTTTTCTATGCCCTAGAATTCTTACCTGTACAGTAGAATTTCTATAAAGAGCAAAACAATAGATATTTATTAAATGCCTAGAAAATACGAGATGTTAGGTACATAAATCACCATTATTACATGGAGTGGATAGGTGCCTCAGATGTATGCAGAAACGAAAGGTTCTGTTTTAGCTCTTCATTTACTTTTTTATTCAACAGACAGTTATTGAGCACCTACTATTTATCTGGCACTAATCTAGGCCCCAGAAGACAATAGTAAAGAAGTCAGCCCTGGTGCTTCTCCTTTTTTGAGGTTTTTCAATATATTTACATGAGAATAGCTCTTTTTTCAGTTTTTTAAAAGATAAGATGTAAAATATCTTGGCTTATTTTGTTAACTATTTTATATAAGGTAATATTTTACCTGGCCTATTATCCATAGTATCTAACAGTTTATCAACTGTTCAGAGCACCAAGTCGGATTCAGGAAACAATATGGGCTTTGAAAACAGACAGAGGGTGTTTGAATCCCAATTCTGCCTTGTGACCTTGAACAAGTTGCTGAATTGTTTTACATTACTATTTCCCTATCTATCAATTAGGTATAACAATAACCATTCAGTAGTAGTTTTGTGACGTCTAAGAGCAATGATGTAGTAAAACATAATGTCTGACTTATATTAGTTTTTTAATCAATGATAGCTGTTATAATTATTTATTAAAATACCATTATACCATTTTAATAAGTGGTAGTTGTTATAATTATTTATTAAAATACCTACGATTTTTATCAGTTTTAACAACATGGGTAATTGTTAATTAAAACTCATAGGAAGTATACAGCATATCGTAGCAATAAGTATTAATTTCTTCTCTTTATTTCCTTGCCATTGTCTTCAAAGCCCAGGACACCATCAGTCCTGTGACCTATAAAGCATTTCCTGAAGGGGTTATCTGATTTGGAGAAATATAGAAACAGCAAAGGTAACATAATGCTGATATAGAATGATATAAATAATATAGAAGTAATGATGACAAATATATATTGAGTCCATATCATTTGCTGGTACTTGTACTAATATAATATCACTATCTCTTCATTCCCATCTAAGGTCACTCTAAAGCCTGCAATCTTGAAGACTGTACTCTAATGATCTCTAACAAAAGAGGTGACATCCTAGACTGAGAATTGTGAGTGGCCCATCAGAATGTTTGCTGGGCCAGATCCAGTAACAGTGGAGAGAAAAAAGAAAATAGCACAGGTCTCTGGAAAATTGATCCCCCATTTGAGCAGTTTAATTCTGCATTAGTTGTTCAGAAATATAATCTTAATAAAAGGTATGAGAAGTGGTATTTTTTATCATTCTTATATCATCCTTTGAAAATAATTGCCTTTCAAGATTGAACTCCCTTCAGATAAAGACAATCTTTTAACAGGTTTAAAATACATAGAATCATTATATTCCTTTTCAATAGAACTATTAAGCATTTCTTTAGAATAAAATAACTCATTAAAAAGGGCACACTGTCCTTTTATACACCAATTTAATCATCTAATCAGTTTAGTGTCCCAAAAAGTATGTAAATACTACTTAATTTACTAGTCAAGTTGGCTTATGGAAATTACTACTTAGCATGATTGCCTCTGGATAAAGAACAAACAGGTAGGGAAAAAAACATCGATTTAATAAGGTCGTTTCACCCTTCTGGAGTGAGACTATCAAAAACATGTCTAGACTAGTAAATAATGCAACTGAGCAAAGATTTTTAAAAAGCATTCCAATTATCATTTAAAAAGTCCAAAGAGTTTCCTGGGTTCTATAAGTAACCAACCCTTAGAGGGTCGATAAAGCTTACCAAAATATCAGCATTTTAAATTAGTTTCTTACCCTTTTCCAATGCTCCTGTATTTTGGACTCCACATCTTGGATGTGTGAAATCATTTTGTTGACACAAGGTGCTGGGATGTTTACTAAGGCACAGCTGTGACGTCGACATGGGTAGCTAAAGTAAATGCCTTTACTCACCCCTAAAGAGAACAAATGGAAGAAGTTCATTACTCATTCTATAAAAGTAGTAAACCTTGATGTTCAGAATAAGCAAAAAAATTCTGCTTTATTAGTGCTAATACTCTTAGTTTCCTTAATAGAGAGGTTGATAAATCTGTCAGAAAATTATAGAACAAATCTTCAAAAAATGTACAAGCTAAAATAAAATAATCATTTATGATTTAATTCTGTAACAAATAAAAATGAACCTGAGAAGCCAAAATAAAACTTCAAGGAAAGTTAAAAAAACATAGCATGGTGAACTAAACATTGGAAAAAATGAAGGAAAAAAAGGCAGAAAAAACAGCTGACCCATGTGTTACTAAACAGATTCTGAATCTCTTAACTTTGAAATATATTTTAAATATTCCCTTCAAAGAGATGCCCTCTTTCAATGTAAATAATACCCAACTACTCATGCATCGAAGTTCTTCCTTAAATCCAGCATGAGTTTCTCTTGCTGAAAAAAATAAAAGAAGGTCTCCTTCATCCTCATAATAACCTCATTTTCTACCTTCTGTTTCTGAAAATTGGAGTCTCATGTGAAGAGTGATTGATGTTCTCACTATAGTATTCAAGCTGTACTCATCATAAAATCCACTCAGTCCGATGTGCCTCAGTGATTCTAATCCTGGCATGTCCCAAATCGACTGAAGGTTGCAGAAGCACAGCAAAGTTGTCCATGAAACTCCACCAAAGTGCTTACTTGCAGTCCTTTTGACCCTAAGGACTCTATTGGGCTGGATTACAGTTGCAATCACTGATCTTAAATGGGAGACACAAAATATGCTCAGCGCCTCAGTGAGAACAGTGTGATGTCCTCATTTCAGTTGACCTTGAGGGAACAGAGAAATAATCCTGTTGTGTTTTGTTTCAATGCCAACCCACAGAGATGGTAAATATGTTTGGTATCTTCGTTTAAACTGCAATCTTTTAAATATCTTTTAAATGAAGCCTTATAATATCTTCCTCTAGAAACACAATCTCTTGTAAAAATGGCATGTTTCATTTATAAATAAAGGTGTTCAGTCTATTCTACAATGTTCAACTCTCTCTCATATATGTGTGTGTGTATATATAAAACATATATACACACACACATATGTATATAACAGTGACCTTTTTATGAGCACTAAAAATATGTGCCAGACATAAAGCTAAGCTAAAAATTTTTGATGCCACATTTTTTTAATCCCCACAACAATCTTATAAAATGGGATTATTATCTTGATTTCATAGATGAGGAAATCAAGGCATAGATAAATTATATAACTTGTCTAAGTCTATGGAACAGGTAGGTAGGAGAACTAACTGAGACTTGCACTAAATATCCCTGGTTATGGAGTATAAGCTGTGAAGGCTGTTTTTATATTTTAAAAATATGGCAAAATAAAGAGAAACAGTACTAAAAATATATTTCAGGGCATCCCAAATGTTTTGCTTGTTTTTAAATTTTGAATGCTCCTTCATAATATCGGTGCTGGTATCCTATGTCTTTTAGTTTGCTTTGACCATACTCTGAACACACATACTTGCTATAACTATTTTTTGTGTGTTACATTCCATCTTTCCTCTTTAGTTCATAAACATACACACACACACACACACACACACACACACACACACACACATATATATGTAATAGTCAAAAGACCAAAAGAACAATCTAGTAAAAATTATATATTGATCTCTTATCCAAGTATCTTGATAAGGGCATGTTGGCCTTCCCTTTAGAAATAAGAAGGTTTTGATACGCATTTAACAAACAAGCAGTCACTGTTACAGTCAAAACATTTGTTTGCTTCATTAAATGTGGTGAAAACAAGAACAGTAATGATTCCTTTTATATTTTTCTTGACTGTGCCACTCTCAACCTATTCTGTGAATACTAATTAATTTCCATAGCACTCCTATGGTTTAGGTTGAATATGTAACATATGGTAAAGTAATGGGAATGATGTACTATGAACTTAAATTTGCACTAAAATCTGTAAAAGACATGGCATCCTAAGTAGCACAGGATTGAACCAAAATTCAGTAGTTCATATTACTCTTTTTATTTCGTTGCAAGCATGGCATAAGTTAAAATTTCCAATTTTTAAGAATTTTACTCAGTTTAGGGTGACAGCATGATATAATCAAAAGACAGCTGAACTGGGTGTCTGTATTTTCTTGACTGAACTAACCAGCTGCACATCTTTAGCTAAAACGATTCAGTCTTTAGGTCTCAGATTTCTTACTTAATAAATTAATGTTATATAAGATATTTTTCACCTAAAATTCCAAACATAAATTGAGGGAGCTCCTCCTGGTGAAGCCTGTGCACAAATGGTCAGTGTGAGTATATAAAGAATTAAGCTCGGCAAGACTTTCATCCTCTCTAAACATGCCCCTGACTCCAACTTCCTTGCCCAGAATTAATGCATAAAAGACAAGATCCTCCTGGCTCCAAGCCAGAGTTGAGGTTTGCTGAGACTCTGCAACATGAAACTTCCATTTGAGAAAAAATATCAACTAGCTGTTTGTGTGGGCAAATGAAATAGAAAGACTATGTTTATAAACTGTCGACTCTTACTGCTAAATGAATTTGATCCTTATATAATTTATTCACCCAGCTCCAATAATTCAACATTTTATCACAAGAATCCTTCCTTTTCTTCTGCTTTGTATATGTGCTTCCTTTATGTACGTTACCCCAATTATTCTATCATCCCTTTATCTCAACTCAGAACAGTTAGGAAAAACTCTGCTGAACACATATTTCCTTTTCACATTGTTATCCCTTTTAACATCTTGATTTTCTTTCCAAAATGTAACATAAGTCAGTGCTCTTGAGGTTAAAAATAATTTGTCCTCTATGCAAAGACTCTTTCACGATTAACATAAAGCATCTTTAATCTTTTATGGTAAACAAAGATCTCTTTAGCTTTTGTTATACATGAGAAAAATAAAAACACCTTTCACTGACGTTAGTTATCACATTTTCATTGGACCTTAAACTATTGGAAACATTTATCACTAAATATCTAGAATAATACACATGGACTCTCAGAGTCGGGAGTGGCTAAAAACTGCGTCTACTCTAACCTTAGTCAATGTGCAATGCCCCTGTTCAGTGTTCACTTACTGCCATTTCCTTCTCTTCAAAATCTGCAACTTCAATACATTTTTTTTTACTTGCCTTGTATACTCACAGGTCTCCCGACTACCTTGCCTGACCACTTCCTATAGCTATTATTCTATATCAAACTTTGCTTTGACTAGCAATTTTTTGAATGAACTGTTTATACTGGCAGCCTCAATATCTTCATCTGATCTCTTCTTGAAATTACAATTTGTATACAAATATTAACATCCATCTTACAAGGTTCCTTGCCTGTGAGGAATACTCAGCTCTTTCAGACATTTGAGTGCACCTATTGCACTTTTCATTTCTCTTTGTAAGAATGGATCACATTGCACTCTGCTGTTATCACATTTATGTTTTCCTATCTATCTTCCCCATGAAGTTCTTTCCAGAGAACAACTATATTAAGTGCCTTAAATAATTATTGAATAAATGAATAAACAAATCCTCTATCATTTTTTAGACTTTTTACCTGGCTGTAATCTGATTTTTGTTCTCTCCATGAAAAATTCATTCTTATATCCCACTAAGCAGTATATCAACTACCATCCATGAAGGAGTAACTGATATGGAATTAGTTCTCCAGTTATAAGCAACTCTAAATCTGGATTTTAAAATATGAGACAACTGATTTCGGACTTTGAAAAATGGGCAGATCAAGATTTTTATTTCTGAGAAAAGGGAAATTGATAAGGTGGAGTCCCACAATCACCAAGCTCACTGCCAAGGGACAGTTTCCCAACTGCAATAAAGCGATCTGGGAGCAAAACAGAGCACAGTAATCCCGCTGAGTTGAAAAGTAAATATGAGTTTCATGGACAGTGGAAACATCTGGAAGAGGGCAGGAACTCAAGAAGACAGCAATGCAGAGAAGAGTCTCAGAAACCCACGTGGGAGGCCCCTCTGACATATGGCATAGAATCCCTGACCAATAACTTCTACCCAGAATGTGCAGAGAAAATTCACAACTTAATATTCAGAAAATAAGCATAAGACTTGGACTCTTCACAAAAGACAATATACAAATGACTAATGCAATGTGAAAAGATGCTTAACATCATTAGTCACAGTCATCAAGAAAATGCAAATTTAACTAACAGTTCAATACAACTTCACACACACACTATAATGCCTAAAATTATAAAGGTTGGCAATGCCCAGTATCAGAGAGGATATAGAACAACTGGAATTTATACATTGCTAGTGGAAATGTAAAATTGTTTAAACACTTTGGAAAACAATTTGGCAATTTCTTATAAAAGTTAAACTTAACATATTACTCAGCATTCCTCTTCTTTATATTTCCCCATGACAAATAAAAATATATCCACAAAAAGAATTGTAGGTGAATGTTCATAATAGCTTTCTTGATGATAGCCAAAAATTGAAAAAATCTCAAATTTCCATTAAAGGCTAAATAAATTGTGCAATATTATACAAGAGAACGGTATTGAACAATAAAAATGAACAAACTACTGATATATGCAACAGCATGGATGAATATTACAGATATTTTCCTGAGTCTGAAAAGTTGGACACAAAGCAGTACCAGTGGCATAATTTCATTTATTTGAAATGTTAGAATGGTAAAACTAAAATCATACTGGAGTTGTGGGAGTGAGTTAAAGTAATCTGGTCTGTAGAGGGGGCATGAATGAACTTTCTGGAAAGATGGAAATTTCTATAGTGTTTGAGGTAGTGGTTAAATGAATGTGTGTATTTGTCAAAAGTCATTCACTTGTACACTGTAAATGAGTGGATTGTATTGCATTTAAATTGTACTTCCATATATCTGTTTTATAAAAAAGACCACTAAACATATCCTAGTGACAGAACTCAATAACCTTGTATCATTCTCCTACTTTAACTTTTTATACTAAAAAACATTGTAGACAGCCCTTCCTTGAAATGTTCTTTTAATAACTTTCTCTATCTTCCTGTTCATCTATTTTTTCTCATATTCCTTAAACATGACTATTTGATAAGAAATAATCTTTTCCTCTACACTTTCTCCTTTGATTATCTCCTTTAAGTGCTTAACTCTCAACTAAACAGCTTTAGACTTAACCTTGCCCTGAGCTCCTTGCCAAATGTACAAGTTTCCCAAATCTGTCCTTCCTAGACTCCCATCCTGGCATTGAGAGTAAGGAAGGGAGGTCTGGGCCTGCAGAATCCTATGCAGAATGGGAGAAGCATGATAGATAAAACTAAAATGTACCCACTGAGAAGTTGATATACCACAAACAAGGAAATACATTCACAACAGTAAATTAAAATGCCAAAGCAGAAAGGCTACAGAAGAAAAGGGACACATTTGCATGATCAGACATAGAACTGGAAGGGATAAAGGAGGCATCCACGGAGCTTCAAGATGGAAGGGATCTGATACAGTACCAGCAGTGAAAATGATGCCTGGTACAGAGGATCCTCAGAAATGATTTGAAAAGTAAAAGAACTGTTATTAGTGGAAGGTATTCAAGTTACTGGTGGCAAATCTATACTGGTCTGCAGCAACTTCAATTCTTGCCTCCTCAGACAAAATAATTTGACTGAGAAGCATAAGGCAGAAGGACAGACCAAGGCAAGTTTCAGAACAGGAGTGAAAGTTTTATTAAAAAGCTTTAGGACAGTAAGGAAAGGAAGGAAAGAAAAGAAGAAAAGTACAACTTGGATAAAGGCCAAGTGGGTGACTTGAGAAACCAAGTGCGCAGCTTGACTTATGGACTTGGGTTTTTATACGTTGGCATACTTCCAAGATACTCCATTACTTCTCCCCACTCCTGAGATTTTATCGGGAAGCTGCTGATGAGTTTAAGGTGTTTTCTATTAGGAGACTGCCTTTCTCTGGCACTGGCTGTGAGCGGTTATTACTTCAGATAAACAGTTAACAACTGCTTGACCATCACCTGATGGTCACCCAACACTCCTGGTGTGTTGGGGGAGGGGCGGGGAGGGCGTGGGCAGGAGGGGAGAGCCCTCTTTTGCCCTGCTCATACCTGAGAGGCTACCTACTGTAACAGAATGATAAGAAAGTAAAGATGTTCCAAAATAAAACTTTTAATTAGCCTTCCCTCTGTCCCCAATCTGTTTGGATTCTTTTTTTCTTTTTTATAATTTTGGCTTTCATTTTAGATTCAGGGAATGCATATGTAGGTTTGTTACATGGGTATATGGTGTGATGCTGAGGTTTGGGGTATGATTGCTTCTGTCACCCAGGTATTGAGCATAGTACATAATGGTTAGTTTTTTTATCTTTGGCCCCCTCCCTCTCTCCTCCCTATAGTAATCCCCAGTGTCTATTGATGCCATCTTTATGTCCATGAGTACCTATTGTTTAGCTCCCACTTATAAGTGAGAACATGAAATATTTGGTTTTCTGTTCCTGTCCTAACCCATTTAGGATAATGGCTTCCAGTTGCAAGCATGTTGCTGCAGATAACTTGATTTCATTCTTTTTTATGGTAGTATAGTATTTCATGGTGTATATGTATCATATTTTCTTTATCCAATCCACCATTGATGGACACCTAGATTGATTCTATGTCTTTGCTATTGCGAATAATGCTGTGATGAACAAATGAGTGCATTGTCTTTTTGGTAGAAAGATTTATTTTCTTTTGGATATATATCCAGTAACAGGATTGCTGGGTTGAATGCTAGTTCAGCTCTTAGTTATTTGACAAATCTCCAAACTGCTTTCCATAGTGGCTAAACTAATTTACATTCCCACCAACAGTGTATAACAATTTTCTTTTCTCTGCAGAGTTGCCAGCATCTGTTGTTTTTGGCTTTTTAGCAATAGCCATTCTGACTGGTATGAGATGCTATCTCATTGTGGTTTTTTCATTTGCATTTCTCTAATGATTAGTGATGTTGAACATTTTTTCACATGCTTGTTGGCCATGTGTACGTTTTCTTTTGAAAAGTGTTTGTCTTTTGCCCACTTCTTAAAGGGGTTGTTTTATGCTTGTAAATTTTTTTAAGTTCCTTATAGATTCTGGATATTAGGCTTTTGTCAGATGCATAGTTTGTGAATATTTTCTCCCATTCTGTAGGTTGTCTATTTACTCTGTTGATAGTTTCTTTTGCTGTCCAAAATACTTTTAGTTTAATTAAATCCCACTTGTCAATGTTTTGTTTTGTTGTAATTGCTTTTCAGGACTTCGTCACAAATTCTTTCCCAAGACTGATATCCAGAATGGTGTTTCCTAGGTCCTCTTTTAGGATTCTTATAGTTTGATGTCTTACATTTAAATCGCTAGTCTATTTTAAGTTAATTTTTGTATATGCTGAAAGGAAGGGGTCCAATTTCAATCTTCTGCCTATGGCTGGCTATCTCAGCACAATTTACTGTACAGGGAATCCTTTCCCATTGCTTATGTTTGTTGACTTTGACAAAAATGAGATGGATGCAGTTGTGAGGTTTTACTTCTAGGTTCTCCATTCTGTTCTATTGATCTATACATCCATTTTTGTACCAGGACCATGCTGTTTTAGTTACTGTAGCCATGTAGTATAAAGACAGGTACAATGATGCCTCCAGCTTTGTTCTTTTTGGTTAGAATTGCTTAGACTGTTTCAGTTCTTCTTTGGTTCTGTATGAATTTTAAACATTTTTTTTAGTTCTGTAAAAAATGACATTGGTAACTTTATAGAAATAGCATTGAATATGTAGATTGCTTTGAGCCATATGGCCATTTAATCGACACTGATTCTTTCATCCATGGGCATGGAATATTTTTCCTTTTGTCTGTGTCATCTACGATTTCTTTCAGCAGTGTTTTATAGTTCTCCCTGTAGAGATCTTTCACCTCCTGGTTAGAGGCATTCTTAGATATTTTATTATTTTGTGACTACTGGAAATGGAACTGCATTCTTGATTTGGCTTTCAGCGTGAACATTCTTGGTATATAGAATTGCTGCTGAATTTTGTACATTAATTTTGTACTATGAAACTTTACTGCTTATGAGTTCTAGAAGCCTTTTGGTAGGGTCTTTAGGGTTTTCTAGGTATACAATCATATTGTCAGCAAAGGGACAGTGGCTTCTTTTTGACATCTTCCTGTTCGGATGCCTTTTATTTCTTTCTCTCACCTGATTGCTATGGCAAGGACTTCCAATACTATGTTGAATAGGAGTAGTCAGAATGGGCATGCTCATCTTCTTCCAGTTCTAAATGGGAATGCTTCCAGTTTTGCTCATTCAGTATGATGCTGGGTCTGTCATAGATGGCTTTATTATTTTGAGGTATATTCATTTTATGTCTAGTTTCTTGAACATTTTTATCATGAAGTGATGTTGGATTTTATCAAAAGCTTTTTCCACATCTATTGAGATGATCATAATGTTTTTGTTTTAATTCATGTGGTGAATTACTTTATTGATTTGCATATGTTGAACCAAACTTGCATCCCAGGAATAAAGCCTTACTTGATCATGGTGAATTAACTTTTTGATGTGCTGCTGGATTCAGTTTGCTAGTATTTTGTTGAGGATTTTAGTATTTATGTTCATCAAGGATATTGGCCTGTTGTTTTCTTTTTTCATTGTATCTTTGCAAGGTTTTGGTATCAGGGTGATGTTGGCTTTGTAGAATTAGTTTGGGAGGAGTCTTTCCACTTTGATATTTTGTAATAGTTTCAGTAGGATTAGTTTCTTCTCATCTGGAGATGCTGGCAACTCTAAATTTTGTAAATATTTTCATGCAGGTAGGATTTTTTCTTTTTATTTCTTTGCTATCTATCTATCTATCTATCTATCTATCTATCTATCTATCTAGATCGATATATATAGATCTAGATATCTATCTATCTATCTATCTAGATAGATAGATATATATAGATCTAGATATCTATCTCTCTGTCTGTCTATCTAGATAGATAGATATCTAGATATCTAGATAGATAGATATCTAGATATCTAGATAGATAGATATCTAGATATCTAGATAGATGATAGATAGATAGATAGATAGATAGATAGATAGATAGATAGATAGACAGATAGATAGATAGATATCTTTCCATTTCCCTAATCCCCTCCCTAGGAGTGTGATTGTAGAGAATGGTGTGTAAGGTCTGTTGGTTTTGGTTCTATAGTGCTATGCACCTCTGTCGGGAGGTTTTCTATTAGGCTGTGCAATTCAACCTACAAACCAATAGATGCCACTTATGGGTAGCAGCCAGCTGTGGCCAACGTTGCTGGGTATACACTTGATTCTTGTTTACTGGAAGAAGCTCTTTGTTGCTTTATGCAATAGGATGATTCCTGGAGTATACAGGCTAAGTTCCCTCTAGATGGGCAGGACACTCTGGCAGGTCCACCTATAGGTCCCCCAGTGGCCAGAATAAGTACTAGAACTTAGGGAGAATCCAGTAGGCAGCCTCTAGGTACCAAGAGGTGTGCCTAGACAGGGAGCAGGAAACATCCTCCTTCCTAAGTTCTCTGCAAGGTGATGGAGGGTGGCTTAAACTCCAACTCTAGGTGATTGGGTGTTCCATATGTCTGAAGATCTGCCTTTGCATGGAGCAAAGTGAACCCCCAAACAACAAGATCTCTGCACAAGAAAGGTAGGGTGGATCAGGCTGCTGTTCCAGGTGAGTGGGTGCTCCAAATGCCTGGAGATCTGCCTATGTGCAGAGTAATGAGAGCCCTACTGCACCATGATCTATGCATGGGAAGGGTAGTACAACTCAGGCTGCTAATCCAGGTGAGGGTGTATTTTGCATGCCTGGAGAACTGGCTGGGTGTGGAGCAGAGAGGGCCCCACTGTACCACAATGTATATCTATAAAGAGAAGGCTAGCTTAGGCTGCTGGTCCAGGCAAGTGGGTACTCTGAATGACTGGATTTCTATCTGGGGGTGGAGTGCAGAGGGTCCTGCTGCACCACAGTCTCAGGAGAGCAGGATGGGGCACCCAGCATAGATAGATGCAACCAGTTCCAGGTTGCCAAGCTGATCCTGATTGCAAGTCTCATCATCCAGGAGAAGCTGGACTGTGGTAGCTCTGCTTCTGCCCCCCGCCTGTGATGAGGGAGAACACAATTCCAACACCTACTAATTAAGCACTTTCCACATTTCTGGCTGTAGAGGCACATATCCTGCTCCAGAGAAAGCAAAGCAGTACTCCAATTTCTGGTCTGAGACTAACGTGCCTGTGCAGACACGTTGCTGGGTCACCAAAGAATGGCTGAGTTTGTGTGCACCCAGATTAAAAATGGCCTCCTGCTCTCAGTGCCGGGTCTAAGAAAGTGTCTGCAGCTTTTCCCGGTGTCTTTCCCTCACAGCGTCTCTATGCCTCTTTCCAAGTTAGCTCCAGGGCTTGGGGGAAACAAAGTGTGCTCCTTCAGCCTGGGTTGCTCAGATCCCTAGTGGAGAGGTAAATCACAGAGGGAGCCTTTCTGACTCTCCTGTGTACTGGAGTTTCACTCACTTTTAACACCCAGATGCCATCACAGAGGCTGTTAGCCTGCATTCTCCTTCCTGGGAATTGGAATGTCCTTCACATTCTGGTGGATTCTCATATTCCTTCTTGAATTAATGCTCATAGAGTTGATCTTTATGCACTATCTTGCTTTTTCCAAGTGGCCAAGGCATGCTAAGAGCCTCTAATCTGCCATCTTGAAGAAAAAGCCATAACTTTATTTGGTTTTAAACATTCAGATTTAGTGAAGGGCAGCAAGCCAGAGATAGTCTTAAAGGGACCAGCTTCAATCACACATGTAGGCACATCTACTATCTGTAAAACTAAACTCATCTTCCCTCCATTTAACCTCTTTTCTTTTTACATCTCTGTTGCAGTTATGAAAGTTTGTAACAGTTAAATCACATTTGAATCCTCCATCTTCTCATTCAAGTTCCTATATTAATATAGAGAGAATAGTCAGTCCCTGTAAGTACTAGTCAGTCACCAAATCTTAACACTTATTTTGTAATATATCTCTAATCTCTTTCATATTCATTGATCTTAATTAGATCAGGACCTTGTTACAATAAGCCTGAACAATAATAATAAGAAAATCAGTTTCTAAGTGCCTGGAGAGCCAGCTGGGTGTGGAGCAGAGAGGGCCCCACTCCACCACAATAGCCAGACAATTCCTGTAGCCAAATAATTCTGTGTTGCATGCTCAGACTTTGTAAGCAAAGAATTTAGTCAATAACTTCCCTACTCTGATATATATATATATATATATATATATATATATATATATCCAGAGACTGAGAAATGAAGTTAATACTCTTGAGCCTGAAATTCAAAATTCTTCTTAATTGCACCTCAATCATTTCTACCTTTCTCTGAACCATCTTCACATTTCTGAATTCTCTCTATGCTATAGACAAATACATCTATGCTTCCTAAATCTTGTGTTATTTTCTCATTGTTGACACATCCTATTCTACTTTCTTAAATTTTATCCTCACCTTTTTTTTCCATATACAAATGCATTCTTTAAAATTCAGTTCAAATCTCTCCTGATCCATTAACATTTTTCTTAATGCTTGGAGACCATGCAAATTGGTCTTAGTCAAAATACTGAAGATATCTGTCATCCATGGTGTTCATTTGGCATGTACTTCCTTTTGTCATCTCTGCTGATACACTATGTAACTATTATTTTATGTTGTATTGTAAAAATTGTTGTATACATTTATATTTTATTTATTTTTCTTTCAATTTAGGATTATCCTTCATATATTTTATTTGGCCTACAAGATTTTACACTTTTTGTGAGGGTTGTTTCTTAAACATCTCTATACCACAATAGCACATAGATATACAAGTATCTTGAATTAATTGGTTCATAAGTCATTTATTTGCTGTCTTATAAATCTGTTTGAAATTCACTATGGGCAATAAACTCTAAGTCAAGATCTTAAACTTGTATTCAAGATTTCTACTGGACATACACAGATGAAAGAATCAAAATGGTAACTTATTTCAATTTAATCTCATAAAACTGAAAAATTCCCAGAGTAGTAATTTCTCAAAATCAAGATTAAAATTTTTGATAAAGAGTTCTTCACCAGAATGACCTAAAAAGAAACAAGTATGAACCCCAATAGATATATGTATACACTTCCTCATCTCTTTCCACCACTTTCCATATTGAGTGTTAGAAACACTTTCAGAGATAATGTTTATATATTCTCACTGTACAAGTCTTTAATTCTGGAACTAAAAAGTACACATCCGATTGACAGGAGCCAAGATGGCTGAATAGAAACAGCCATCTTGGAGTTTACAGCTCCCAGCAAGACCAACATGGAAGGTGGGTGATTTCTGCATTTCCAACTGAGGTGCCCAGTTCATCTCATTGTGACTGACTAGGCAGTGGGTGTGACCCATGGAGAATGAGCAGAAGCAGGGTGCAGCATTGCTTCACCTGGGAACTGCAGTGGGTGAGGGGACCTCCCTCCCCGTGCCAAGTGGTGAGCGAATGTGCTGCCCAGTGGGAGTACTACACTTTTCCCACGGATTTGTGCAATCCACAGATGAGGAGATTCCCTCATGAGCCTACACTACCAGGGGCCTGGATCTCAAGCACAAAACTGGGTGGCTGTTTGGGCAGGCACTGAGCTGCAGGAGTTTTTACATACTCCACCAGCACCTGGAACTCCAGTGAGACAGGAGAACCATCCACTCACACGAAAAGGGTGCTGAAGCCAGGGAGCCGGCAGTCTTGCTCGGCGGGTCCCACTTCCACGGTGCCCAGCAAGCTGACAACTACTGGCTTGAAATTCCCACTGCCAGCACAGCAGTCTGGAGTTGCCCTGGGATGACTCAGTTCCCAGGGGGCGGGGGCGGGGGAGGGGGTAGCAGGGAGGGTTGACTGCCATTTCTGTGGCTTTAGTAGGCTGTTTTCCCCTAACAGTGCTAAGGAGATGAGGACGGTTGGACTGGGTGGAACTCCCCACAGTGCAGCAAAGCAACTGTGGCCAGACTGCTTCTTTAGATCCCTCCTCACTGGGCATGGACAGGGCCTCTCTGTAGGAGGTCCAGCACCAGTCAGGGGCTTACAGACAGAACTCTCATTTCCCTGGGAAAGAGCACCTTGGGGAAGGGGTGGCTGTGGTCTCAGATTCGGTGGACTTAATATTTCCTGCCTGGCAGCTCTGAAGAGATCAGCTGATCCTGACAAGGGGGATTCCCCCAGCATAGCACACCATCTCCACCAAGGGACAGATGACCCCCTTAAGTGGGTCCTTGACCCCCATGCCTCCTGACTGGGTGAGACCTCCCAACTAGGGTCGCCAGACACCTCATACAAGAGAGTTCTGAGTGGCATCAGGTTGGTGCCCCTCTGGGACAAATCTTCCAGAGGAAAGAGCAGGAAGCAATCTTTGCTATTCTGCAGCCTCCACTGGTGATACCCAGGCAAACAGAGTCTGGAGTGGACACCCAGCAAACTGCAGCAGACACCCAGCAAACTGCATAAGAGGGGCCTGACTATTAGAAGAAAAACAATCAAACAAAAAGCAAAAACAACAACATCTACAAAAAAGACCCCACAAAATCACCATCCAAAGGTTATCAGCCTCAAAGATCAATGGTGGATAAATCCATGAAGATGAAGAAAAGCCAATGCAAACACACTGAAAATCCTCAAAGCTGGAATGCCTATTCTCCTCCAAATAATCACAACACTTCTGCAGCAAGGGCACAGAATGGGGCCGAAGCTGAGATGGATGAACTGACAGAAGTAGGCTTCACAAAGTGGGTAATAATGAATTTCGCTGAGCTAAAGGATTATGTTCTAACACAATGCAAAGAAGCTAAGAACCATGATAAAAGATTACAGGAGCTGTTAACTTGAACAACCAGTTCAGAGAGGAATATAAATGACGTGATGGAGCTGAAAAACACAGCATGAGAACTTCATGATGCAAACATAAGTATCAATAGCTGAATCGATCAAGCAGAAGAGAGAATATCAGAGCTTGAAGACTATCTTGCAGAAATAAGGCAGACAAACAAGATTAGATAAAAAAGAATGAAATAAAAAAAACAAAACCTCTGAGAACTATGGGATTATGTAAAGAGACCAAACCTATGACTGATTAGAGTACCTGAAAGAGATGGAGAGAATGGAACCAAGTTGGAAAACACATTTCAGGACACTATACAGGAGAACTTCCCCAATCTAGCAAGACAGGCCAATTTTCAAATTCAGGAAATCCAGAGAACCCCCGTAAGATATTCTAAAAAGATTTACCCCCAAGACACATAATCATCAGACTCTCCAAGGTCAAAATGAAGGAAAAAATGGTAAGGGCAGCCAGAGAAAAGGCAAGGTCGTCTGCAAAGGGCAGCCCATCAGACTAACCGCATACCTCTCCGTGGAAACCCTAAAAGCCGGAGGAGATTGGGGGCCAACACTCAACATTCTTAAAGAAAAGAAATTCCAATCCAGAATTTCATATCAGGCCAAACTAAGCTTCCTAAGTGAAGGAGAAATAAAATCTTTTTTAGACAAGCAACTGCTGAGGAATTTTGTGAACACCAGGTCTGCCTTGCAAGAGCTTCTGAAGGAAACACTAAACATAGATAGGAAAAACCATTACCATCCACTACAAAAACACACTGAAGTACACAGACCAACAACTCTATGAAGCAACTATATTAACAAGTTTGCAAAATTAACCAGCCAGCATCACGATGACAGGATCAAATTCACACATAACAATATTAACCTTAAATATAAATAGGCTAAATGCCCCAATTAAAAAACACAGAATGGCAAGCTGGATACAAAGATGGGACCCATCAGTGTGCTGTATTCAAGAAACACATCTCACATGCAAAGATGCACATAGACTTGAAATAAAGGGATGGAGGAAAATTTACCAAGCAAATTTGAAAGCAGAAAAATGCAAAGGCTGTAATTGTAGTTTCTGAAAAAATAGACTTTAAATCAACAAAGGTCAAAACAGACAAAGAAGGGCATTACACAATGTTAAAGGGTTCAATTCAACAAGAAGAGCTAACTATCTTAAATATATATGTACCCAATACAGGAGCACTGAGATTCATAAAACAAGTTCTTAGAGACCTACAAAGAGACTTAGACCTCCACACAACAATAGAGGGAGACTTTAATAACCCACTGTCAGTATTAGACAGATCATTGAGACAGGAAATTAACAAAGATATCCAGGACTTGAACTCAGCTCTAGACCAAGTGGACCTGACAGATATCTACAGAATTCGCCAGCCAAAACAACAGAATATAAATTTTTCTCAGTGCCACATGGCACTTACTCTAAAACTGATCACATAATTGGAAGTAAAACACTCCTCAGCAAATGCAAAATAACTGAAATCATAACACTCTCTCAGACCACAGTGCAATCAAATTAGAACTCAAGATTAAAAAGCCCACTCAAAACCACACAACTACATGGAAACTAAACAACCTGCTCCTGAATGACTCCTGAGTAAATAATGAAATTAAGACAGATACCAAGAAGTTCTTTGAAACAAATGAGAACAAAGCAACATTGTATCAGAATCTCTGGGATACAGCTAAAGCAGTGTTAAGTGGCAAATTTATAGCACTAAATGCCCACATCAAAGAAAGATCTCAAATAGACACCCTTACATCACAACTAAATAAACTAGAGAACAAAGAGCAAACAAACTCCAGAGCTAGCAGAAGACTAGACATCACCAAGCTCAGAGCAGAACTGAAAGAGATAAACACATAAAAATCACTTCAAATAAATGAACGAATCCAGGAGCTGTTTTTTTTAAAAGAATCAATAAAATAGACTGCTAGCGAGATTAATTTTTAAAAAAGAGAAGATTCAAATAAACAATCAGAAACGATAAGGGGGATACCACCACTGACCCCACAGAAATAAAAACAACCATCAGAGAATACTATAAACACCTCTGTACAAATAAACTGGAAAATCTACAAGAAATGGATACATTCCTGGTGACATACACCCTCCCAGGTGGGTGGGTGAACCAGGAAGAATTTGAATCCCTAAATAGACCAATAACAAGTTCTGAAATTGAGGCAGTAATAAATGGCCTACCAACTAAAAAAAAGCCCAGATCTAGATGGATTTATAGCTGAATTCTACCAGAGGTACAAAGAGGAGCTGGTACCATATCTTCTGAAACTATTCCAAACAATTGAAAAGGAGGGACTCCTCCCTAACTCATTTTATGAGGCCAGCATCATCCTGATACTAGAGATACAACAGAGATACAATAACAACAACAACAAAAACTTCAGGCCAATAGCCCTGATGAACATCTATGCAAAAATCTCAATAAGATACTGTCAAACCAAATTTAGCAGCACATCAAAAAGCTTACCCACCATGATCAAGTCGCCTTCATCCCCAGGATGCAAGGCTGGTTCAACATATGCAAATCAATAAACGTAATTTATCATATAAACAGAACTAAACACAAAAACCACATGATTATCTCAATAGACGCAGAAAAGGCCTTTGATAAAATTCAACATCCCTTCGTGTAAAGAACTCAATAAATTAGGTATTGAAGGAACATACCTCAAAATAATAAGAGCCATTTATCACAAACCCACAGTCAATATCCTACTAAATGGGCAAAAACAGGAAGCATTCCCCCTTGAAAATGGGTACAAGACAAGGATGCCCTCAACCACCACTCTTATTCAACATAGTGTTGGAAGTTCTGGCCAGGGCAATCAGGCAAGGGAAAAAATAAACGGTATTCAAATAGGAAGAGAGGAATTCAAATTGTCTTTGTTTGAGGATGACATGATCCTATATCTAGAAAACCCCATTGACTCAGCCCAAAAGCTTCCTAAGCTGAGAAGCAACTTTAGCAAAGTCTCAGGATACAAAATCAATGTGCAGAAATTATAAGCATTCCTATACACCAACAACAGACAAGCAGAGAGCCAAATTATGAATGAACTCCCATTTACAACTGCCACAAAATACCTGGGAAAACAACTAACAAGGGAAGTGAAGGACCTCTCCAAGGAGTACTACAAACCACTGCTCAAGGATATCAGAGAGGATACAAGCAGATGGAAAAATGTATCATGCTTATGGATAGGAAGAATCAATATCGTGAAAATGACCATACTTCCCAAAGCAATTTATAGATTCAATACTATTTCCATTAAACTATCACTGACATTCTTCACAGAATTAGAAAAAACTATTTTAAAATTCATACGGAACCAAAAAAGAGCTCACATAGCCAAGACAATCCTAAGCAAAAAATAAAACAAACCTGGAAGTAACATGCTACCTGATTTCAAACTATATTATAAGGCTATAGTAATGAAAACAGCATGGTACTGGTACAAAAACAGGCACATAGACCAATGGAAGAGAATAGAGAACTCGGAAAGAAAACCGCACATCTACAACCATCTGATCTTCAACAAACTCGACAAAAAGAAGAAATGGGGAAACGATTACCTATTTAATAAATGATGCTGGGAGAAATGGCTAGCCATATGCAGAAAACTGAAACTGGATCCCTTCTTTACACCTTATACAAAAATTAACTCAAGATTAATTAAAGACTTAAATGTAAAACCCAAAACTATAAAAACTCTAGAAGAAAATCTAGACAATACTATTCAGGACAGAGGCATGGGGAAAAACTTTATGATGAAATTGCCAAAAGCAATTGAAACAAAAGCCAAAATTCACAAATGAGATCTAATTAAACTACAGAGCTTCTGCATAGCAAAAGAAAGTATCATCAGAGCAAACAGGCAACCTACAGAATAGGAGAAAATTTTTGCAATCTATCCATCTGACAAAAGTCTAATATCCAACATCTACAAGGAACTTAAGCAAATTTACAAGAAATAAACAAACAACCCCATTAAAAAAATGGGCAAAGGATATGAACAGACACTTCTCAAAAAAAGGTATACATGTGGCCAACAAATATATGAGAAAAAGCTCAACAACACTGATCATTAGTGAAATGCAAATCAAAACTACAATGAGATACCATCTCACACCAGTCAGAATGGCAATTATTAAAAAGTCAAGAAACAACAGATGCTAGTGACGTTGCAGAGTAATAATTCTTTTACACTGTTGGTAGGAGCATAAATTAGTTCAACCACTGTGGAAGACAGTGTGGCAATTCCTCAAAGATTTAGAACCAGAAATACCATTTGACCCAGCAACTGCATTACTGGGTATACATCCTAAGGAGCATAAATCATTCTATTATAAAGATACATGCATGCATTATGTTCATTGCAGCACTATTCACAATAGCAAAGACATGGAATCAACCCAAATGCCCATCAATGATAGACTAGATAAAGAAAATGTGGTACATATACACCACGGAATATTGTACAGCCATAAAAAGGAACGAGATCATGTCCTTTGCAGGGACATGGATGAAACTAGAAGGCATTATCCTCAGCAAACTAACGCAGGAACAGAAAACCAAACACTGCATGTTCTCACTTATAAATGGGAGCTGAACAATGAGAGCACGTGGACATAGGGAGGGGAAGAGCACTTACTGGGGCCTGTAGGGGGAGGGTGGGTTGGGGAAAAGCATTAGGGAAAAGAGCTAATGCATGCTGGGCTTAATACTTAGGTGATGGATTGATGGGTGCAGCAAACCACCATGGCATGTGTTTACCTATGTAAAAAACCAGCACATCCTGCACATGTACCCTGGAACTTAAAATAAAATAATTATTTAAAAAATGAAAAATATATCCCCCAAACATTTGCCTTCTTTCTTTTTCTTCTAAGAAACATGTCCTCAATGAACTGGAAATGTTCTATCTAGAACATGCCAGTCACAGCTTGGGTGATTAAGAATTTATTTCAAAATTCATACATTTCTGAAATTACATAACAATTCATAAACCCAGATTATACATTAACAATATACTATTGGTACAATATGTGTTATACCTTTACTATTATATATATTTACTATGTTAACAATTAATGATATGTAGGATTTATTTCAAAATAGAAATAGTATTGACATTATAAACTAACGAGAGAATATAAATATAGCTTATATAGTTTACCGTATGATTTACATTCAGTCCTCACCTTCAGTATTTGTCATTTTACTTTCATGAAAACCTTCACTGTTCTCCTTAGAGGCTCCATATAGAACCAAACTTTGAGACGTGGCATTGCCTTTTAAAAAGAAAAAACACATATTTTAGTGAGTAGTTAATATTATAGAAAATTTTAAGATAAGCACCACCATGTAAAAAACTACGTTAGAGAAGTACTCTCCTTAAAAGATAAACAACTATCATACAAACATTAATCAAAATCCACAGTAAAGTATCTTCAGATATTTTCTCTATGCTCTTCAATTGGTTTGACTCTTTCATAAGAAGGTATTCAAAATAGCATGAGGCTATTTAAAACAAACAGATAAGTCATTATGTGTTGATATAGAATGTATCCAGGATACATTGTGAAAATTAGCAAGGCAGATTTGTGTGTAAGTTTGTCATAATTTTTTTAAATGTTATGCATGTGTATGTATATATATATATATATACTATTATATATATATACTATTATATATCTTAACTATGTTAACTATTGATATGTAGGATTTATTTATAATTATAAATCCTATGTAAGTTATATATGATTTATAATTATAAATAAATAAGATATGTAGGATTTATAATTGCTAGATTAAGAAACTGTTGTTTTTAGAAAGAGAAAATGTAGAGAGGGGGAAACGTTTTATTTTACAATCTCTGAGGAAGTGTTTCAAAATTCTAAAACATAAAAATATATTATCATTTATTTGACATTTTCTTATAAAGCTAAATATATGTATACTACAATGCAGCAACTCCAGTCCTAAGCTTTTAACAAGCAGCAATGAAAGTACAGGTCCACAAAAATATTATCCCAGACCATTGATATAGCTTTATTCATAACAGTGAAAACTGGAAACAACCTAAATGTCCATCAGCAGAAAAATAGATTTAAATAAATACTCTGTAGTTATGCAATAATATAATGTGGACCAGTGAAAAAGAATGAGCTGCAAATACATGGAGTATCATTGGTGAATCTCAAAAATATATTGAGCAAACAAAGTCAGATAAAACATACTCGATGCATTTAATTTCATTTTTACAAGCTCCAAGAAAAAGACAAAACTAAGCTATGGTGATAAAAATCAAAATAACAGTTGCCTATAGTAGATGAGAAACTTTCAGGGGTGATGGAAATTTTTTCTAGCTTGAATGTCATGGTAGTTACATTTATGTACACACTTATCAAAATGCATTTAATTATAAATTTAAGATGGCATTTTCTTCCATGTGTGCTATAAAATAAAAAAACTGTTTAACTCTAAAACCATTAAAACATTTTTATATGTTATAAATACACCATACACACATAAATATAAGGTTTAAATGCTTGCAGAATGACTTATGTTAATATATACTAACAGTTACAGGTAGAATATATGCATAAAATAAGGCATACGTATGAAATATTCTCTTAGGTGTAAAGGATCTGGAAGTACACACAAGAAAATTGCAGCATTGGTTGCCTACTGACAACCAATCTTGAGTTGTGGTGTCTACTTTTCTTTTATGTGTGATTACTTTCACTCTGTACTCCTTATTGATTTTGAGAAATTATTCACGGGAAGACCATGATGCTTTCCGCTGGATTACCATGGGGGCAAGAATGGCAAAGTGACTTTTCAAGTGACTGATGTGTTAATTTTCTTTTAAACTTTCAAATTAATTTTAACACAGTTCTATAGTGTATGAAATTTGTTGATTTTTGTTTTATTTGCATTTAATGTTTCCAGTTTTATTTTTTAGAGAGAGGGTTTTGCTTTGTTGCCCAGGTTGGAGTGCAGTGACACAGTCATGGCTCACTGCAGCTTTGAACTCCTGGGCTTAAGTGATCATTCTGCCTCAGTCTTTGGAGTAACTGGGACTACAGGTGTGTGCCACTATGCCTGGCTTTCTAATTTTATATTTTTAATTCTTCTTTTTAAAGAATAATGCGTTAGGTTTATACAATTCTGATTATTTCGTGTCAGTATCTGACTTACACAAGAATTTGATTCTATTACAATTTTGATTATTTTGTGTCAGTATCGGACTTACACAAGAATCTGATTGTAGAAACTTTATTCTTTTAATACTCTAGACATACCACAAAACTGCTACATTGCAAACTCCCCAAATCACTGGTTGGGGTACTGAATGTAGGGATTGGAGTCATCAAGACTCAGTCAAGTTGTTGGAACATCTGTTTGAAGATTAGAGTAAAACTAAAGTTCAAAGATAATACTGAGGTCTTAATTATGGGAAAACCTCATCTCGTCATCACAGAGTTTGAAGGAAGTGATTAGGGACGGGGACTGAAGTTGTGGTTACAATACCAGAAGCTCAGCAGCTTGGAAAATAGGACATTTGCCTCTAGTGCTGTATTATAAACAAGCCCCTATGGGTTGGGGTGGCTGATATATGAGAGACATTTTTTTGCAGTTTTAGAATTATTTATTTCTGGCCAGGCATGGTGGCTCATGCCTGCAATGCCAGCACTTTGGGAGGCCAAGGGGGCGGATCACCTGAGGTCAGGAGTTCGAGACCAGCCTTGCCAACATGACAAAACCTCATCTCTACTAAAAATATTAAAAATTAGCCAGGCATGGTGGCGCGCACCTGTAGTCCCAGCTACTTGAGAGGCTGAGGCAGGAGAATCGTTTGAACCCAGGAAGCGGAGATTGCAGTGAACCAAGATCACGCCATTGCACTCCAGCCTGGGGACAAAGTAAGACTCCACCTCAGAAAAAAAAAAAAAAAGAATTATTTGTTTCCTATGTTTCCCTTTAATGTCCTAGTACATATATATATATATATTTCACTTTTACCAGTATTTTGAATGTTACTTATTTACAATCAAACGTTTAAGTTCTGAATGTATTTCTGTTTTGAATACATTAACATTTGTTTACAAAGTGTTTCCTTTTTCATACATATTTTTTATTACATGGAATTCTTCCTTGACACATTTGTTATTTGGAAATATACATTAAATTTCCAAATACGTTTGAATTAACTTTATGCAACAAATTTCTAACTGTACAGTAGATTAGTTATATAGTGCAGCTAGTTTCTACTTATTAAATTTTTTTTGAATTGTTGTCTAAGATACCTACTTTTACTACCTTTAAAATGATGTAATCTGTATCTTTTTGCAATTCATAATATGTATATCAATATTATCTTATTGTATTCATCACATCCTGTATGTCATTTTGTTATTCTGAACTTCATATGCCACAGATGAATGACGGTGACTTAGATTTTTCCCCTATATTTTTCTCTAAATTTCTTTTTATGTTAAAAAAATAAGACTTTTTTCTAATATAATGTGCTATTTTATTGCATGCATATAGATTTTTTATTATTATCTATAACTTCAATTGTAAAGTAATAACTCTCGGTGTTGTTGAGCTTAAGTTCTAGATTTGTTCATATTTAGTCACATCGTTTTCTTTTTCAGAAAATAATTGTATACATTTTATTTATAATTTTTTTCTGTATTATTTTATAGTTGGTTCTTTTTGGGTAAATTTAGTCATTTATATATTATAGTTATTTGATTAGCACTATCGTTTATCATTTTTATATTTTTTGAACAATTTCCTATTACTGAATATTTTTCCTATAAACTTACTTTTGCCTTATTTTATGCTTTAGTGAGCTTTAACATGTAAATATTCTATCTGTAACTGTTAGTATATATTAACATAAGTTATTCTGCAAGCATTTAAACCTTATATTTATGTATGTATGTGTGTATGTATTTATAATATATAAAAATATTTTAATGGTTTTAGAGTAAAACAGTATTTTTTATTTTATAGCATACATGGAAGAAAATGCCATCTTAAATTTATAATTTAATACATTTTAATAACTGTGTACATAAATGTAACTATCATGACATTCAAGCTAGAAAAAATTTCCATCACCCCTGAAAGTTTCTCATCTACTATAGGCAACTGTTATTTTGATTTTTATCACCATAGCTTAGTTTTGTCTTTTTCTTGGAGCTTGTAAAAATGAAATTAAATGCATCGAGTATGTTTTATCTGACTTTGTTTGCTCAATATATTTTTGAGATTCACCAATGATACTCCATGTATTTGCAGCTCATTCTTTTTCACTGGTCCACATTATATCATTTGCATAACTACAGAGTATTTATTTAAATCTATTTTTCTGCTGATGGACATTTAGGTTGTTTCCAGTTTTCATTGTTATGAATAAAGCTATATGAATGATCTGGGATAATATTTTTGTGGACCTATGCTTTCATTTCTGTTTGTTAAATGAGTGTGTATATAAGTGTGTTCATGTGTGCATATATATAAAATATATGTAAAGAGACAAGTATACATACATTTCTTTCATTCTCAGGACAGAGAGATTCCTTATCAACTTTAAACCATACTTCAAATTCAACTTTATATTTCAAGTTGTTAGAAAATATTTTTTCACACACTAAGATCAGTCACATCAGGATTCATCTTAAAATTCAAGGTTGGTACGTGGAATAGTTTAATTGGTAGATTTTTATTTCTTAGAAGTTTATAAAATAATGGTAAATTATACAACTAGAATTATATTGCATTACATGAAACATCAGTTTCATGGTATCTCGTAGTATAAATTTACCATAATTTATTAAACCAATGAGGATGAAAAAAATCTCAAAGTGAGAATGACTAATATTTATTGAACATATACATGATAGTTGACTTCAACATATTTATTATACTATGATACTTAATCTTTACGATAACACATATTAATTTTCATTTTACACATGAGTAAAATGTGGCCAAGAAAGGTAGTGAACCAAACCAGGTTCACAAAGTTAGCAAGTGATAGAACTAAGATTTAAACTTTGTGTCTAGTTCCAGTCTTTTGACGACACTAGCATTCTTTAAATCCTGTTTACAATGTATAATTCCAAGAGATTCTTATAAGTATGGAAAAATGCAGTTCTACACTCAAATAACATATTACTTAAGAAGGTTTTTTCATTGCAAGACTTGTTAGAGCTTTCAAAGTGTTAATGTTCATCAAAAAAACTTCAAGGAAAATACAAATTACACAAAATTTCTGTTTTATTTTACCTCAGAATTATTTTTTCCTTAAGCATATCTTGGAATATATATTAAAGTACACTCTTTGAATAATATGTCCTAAAGCACATAATCTCCCAAATTTGGGAAGAAATATAATTCAGAAGAGGATTAAACTTGTTAAATTATATAAGCCAGAAAAATTCCTCTTATTATAAATGTATAATTTAATACAAAATAATAGTGTATATAACTCATATTTCTTGGAATGGCAGGCTAGGTTTATCAGATCTACTTTTCCACAGAAAATAACTTTAAAAGGCTGTATATATATATATATATATATATATATATATATATATATGAACAAGATACTTACAAACTACTAGGACAAAATCTAAAGGAGAGCAGAAACTATACTTTTAAGTGGAGCACAGGGTGCAAAATGACATTTGACACAAAAGTCATTGACAATTCCTAGAAAATTTGGGCTGGGTCTGATGACTTGTAAGTTTTAGAAAATAAAAAGACAACCTAGTCTCAGGGTCCACAGACAAAATTTAACTGATTCGTAAATTGGATGGGGAAAAATTACTCTATTTTTAAAATATTTCTGTACTTTTTATAATACATTTAAAAATATAATTTTCATGCCAGAGAGTAAAAGCTTCAACAATCTTCAAAGGGCCTATAGCACAAAAAATTAGAATGCCTTAACTCCCAACTACATTGTAAAACTCGTTTTAAATTTGGACAAAAAATGGCTATAGCCTCAGAGTAAAGGTTAACCAGAAATAACCACCCCAATGACCTCTACCACAGCTCAAGACATTGTAGAGACATTTTCTCTGAGTATACACTAAATATACAAAAATAAAAACAAAAGCAGAAAACTTCACCCTTGTGAAATTAAAACTTTGGCTGTTTATCACTTAAATTTGCAGACTGGGTTTTCATCATTGGACACTCCACCGAAGCCTCTATGCTTGAATTTGTTTTAAGTTTGTGCCATATTGGTATAGCACTATGTTCCTGACAGAAGCAAAAACGTGTATACTCTGGAAGAAGTCATCTGTATTTTAAGCATCATGGAGTGCCCATGAATAATATTTCAAAAGCAATAAGGAGTACAGTCAACGTAATCAAACACAAAACAAATGTAGACACCATAACTTAAATAACACGCAAAAATCAATTCCAGGTGGATTGAAAATCTAAGCGTAAAAGTCAAAACTCCAAAATGCTTAGAAGATGATTTGGACGAATATCTGCATGACCTTGAACTAGGATTTCCTTGAATAATATGTAAAAAGCTTTGACTTGAAAAAATAAGAACGCTTGTGCATCAAAAGGCAGTATAAATAGATTAAAAATAAAAGGCATAAACGTAAAAAAAATTAGTTAACATGTGACTGATTTAGAACTAGTACTCATATTACGCAAGAAATTCCTAAAAATCAATGTGAAAAAAGACAAATGACTCATTAGAAAATTAGAAAAAAGATATAGTCAATTTGCAAAAGTGGAACTCAAAATGCCAAAAAGAACACGAAAAAATTTTCAACATCAATAATAATCAGGCAAATTTAAATTAAAACCACAATAAGACATTGCTACCTAGTATGGGGATTGTCAATACTTTAAAAGTCTAATATTGTCAAGTGGTAGGAAAAAAATAGAGCAACTGTAAACATTCCTAGACTGTTATGTCACTGTAAATTCATGTAATTACTTTGGAAAATAATTTGGCATTATCAAATAATGTCAACAATAGATATACCACATACTTATCAATTCTGCTGATAGGTATGCCTTAGAGAAACTGACAAAGGATATATGTACAAGGATGTTTCTAGAAGCATTATTCAAAATAATAAAAAATGGTATTGTACAATGGTACAGCAAAATGGATGAAAGTCACAAATTATATTGAGCAAAAAAAGTAACAAGGATGAAGATAACAAGTAATGTTGAACAAAGGCAGCAACATACATATATTAACTCAGTTTAATTTCAATTAACAAGCATGCAAAATTAAATTACATCTTTAGGGATGCATACATATGGAACACTACAGTTAAAATTAAAAAGAAAAGGAAATTAGCACCACAAAAGCCCAGGTAGTGGATGACATAAGGTATTGTTCAGGAGAGTACAGGGAGACCTTCTGAAATGCCGGGCAAGTCTATGTGTGGAGTGAGTGAAGGTGACACAGATGTTTCCTCATAATCATTTATGAAAAAAACCCACATATTAAGTTTGTACACTCTTCTTAAGCATGCATTATTCAAAATGAAAAAGGGAACACAGGAAATGGAGTATATAACATACACTAGCAATAGATAAGTATTTTTTTAAAGAAGTGTTACGATTATACTCATTGATAGAACATCAGTTAGGAAGAACAGAAGAATGCCTGAAATTATTTTCATGCTTATAATTTTTTGAAAACAATATGTGACAGAAAAAAAGAGATGAAAATTGTATATAATAGCTGTTGGATACCTTCATTTGTCCTTGACCATGCCTTCTCTCTGAGAGCCTTTACTTCCTTACATGTTAAACCTACAAAAAGTAAAATAAAACAAAATAAAATATCTGCTTCCTGAGTCAAATATTCTGTCCTATGTTGCACTAGTAAGGATACGGGAAGAAAATCGGCATCAGAATAAAGATATTTATATAAGGCTAAATTACATAAGAAAGGGCTGAAGGGGTAAGTAGGAGAGAAAGACAAAGCTTGTCAAAGGGTGTTTGATAGAAAACACTGTAGAAGAAAATGGGAAGTCATCTTGGGTGACATTCCGGGATGATAAATAGATTCACAATTTTAACAGAAGCTTTCTGTGTAATTTCTCTGTTTAGTGTTCAAGAGAACTTAAATGAAGGTTCAATCTAATTTCCAAAGTTATATTATATATGAATTTTAAAAATCCAACAGTATGGTAAGATTGGCCTTGTGACATAGCTCAGTTTATTGAAAAAATACAATACATGAAGAAAGATAAATGCAATTATTTACGCATGTCATAACTGCATCTCTAGAAAATCCTCAGTACAAAATCAAAGTGATTAAAGAGAGTTTACATATATGTCACATAAATAATACAGCATGATTTTTATAAAAGACAGCATTGCCAACACCAATGACCTAAAAATATACCCTAAAGACATATCATTATAGTTACAAAAGTATAACTTATGTTGGAACATATTTAATAATTATATCTAGGCTTTAAAAAACAGTGGTAGTATAAAATATTACTAGAACATAAAAAATGTTTAAACAAACAAGAATGTAAATTATGCTTCACGTTAGGAAGACAAACATTGCAAAAGTATCTCTTTTTTCCAATGTAATAACCTATAAAAATATTGGGCCTATTTTATTTGTGACTTAATAATTATTTTTAAATTTTAAAAATGAGCAATAATATCAAAAAACCTAAAAATTATGGCAAATATGTGCATGTGTTTGTAGTGGAGAGAGGGCCTTGTCCTTTAAATATCTGAATATGTCTAACATTCTAAGGATATATTTCAAAGACTGTTGCAAGAAATAAATGTGTAGATCAATGAAAAGAAACAGTTTCTTCTCTATACAAAAACCGACATATGAAAATAAATTGTATTCCATGATAAGATACGATACCAACAAAAATTAAAAATTTTGAAAAGCTATCAGATAATTTTATAAATATTTTAGGTATCTCAAAGAAATTTAAAAAAAATTTAGATTAAAACTAGAAAATCTACAATTTACAATTATAAAATTGAGATTTGTGCTAATAAGAAATCATCATATGAAATGCAAAAAGAGAATATCCCAAAGTTCAGCATTCATAATGATTTTCCTAAATTACCAAGATAAATTATGATGTCTCTCTCCTTCAACACACAAGTTTCATGAGGGCAGGGAGTATATCTATTTATAGCCTCTGTATTTTTGGCAAGTAGCAAAGAACCCCAGACATAGTAAGTGTTAATACATATTTACTGAATGAAAATTACAGTAACTGGAGGAATGACGGAACACGTTAGAGTGAAATAATGACCACACCAAGAATACAAGCATACCTTGGAGATATTGTAAGTTCAGTTCTAGACAACTGCAATAAAGTGAGTCATACAAAGTGTTTGGTCTCCAAAAGCATATAAAAGTTATATTTTTATACTGTAGTCTATTAAGTGTGTGATAATATCATATCTAAAACAATAAAATATTTCTAAACATTGTCTAAATATTGTTTATGTCTAAACGATAAAAAGATACTTTAATTAAAAATATTTCAGTTTTAAAAAGTTAATGATTGGCCAAGGTGGGTGGATCACCTGAGGTCAGGAGTTTGAGACCAGCCTGACCAACAAGGTGAATCCCTGTCTTTACTAAAAATGCAAAAATTAGCCGGGCGTGGTGGCAGGCGCCTGTAGTCCCAGCTACACAGGAGGCTGAGACAAGAGAATTGCTTGAACCCGCGAGGCGGAAGTTGCACTGAGCTGAGATTACGCCACTGCACTCCAGCCTGGGCAACAGAGCAAGACTGTCTTAAAAAAAAAAAAAAAAAAAAAAGTTAATGATCATGTGAGCCTTCAGCAAGTCATAATCTTTTCACTGATGGAGAGTCTTGCCTCAATGTTGATGGCTGCTGACTGATCAAGGTGGTGGTTGCTGAATGTTGGAGTGTCTGTGGTTATTTCTCAAAGTAGGACAATGAAGTTTTCCTCATGGATTAACCCTTTTACAAAAGATTTCTTTGTAGCATGTGATGCTGTTTGTTAGCATACTATGCACAGCAGAACTTCTTTCAAAAAGGAAGCCAATCCTCTCAAACCCTGTTGTTAATTTACCAATTAAGTTTATGCAGTATTCTAAATCTTTTGTTGTCATTTCAACAATGCCTACAGTATCTTCACCAGGAATAGAGTTCATCTCAGGAAACCACTTTCTTTGCTCATTCCCAAGAAGCAACTTCTCATCCATGAAACTTTTATCATGAGATTGCAGCAATTCAGTCGCATCTTCGGGCTCCACTTCGAACCCCAGTTCTCTTGCTCTTTCCACCACATCTTCAGTAACTTCCTCCACTGAAGTCTTGAATCCCTCAAAGTCATCCAGGAGACTTGAAAGCAACTTCTTCCAAATTCCTGTTAATGGTATTTTGACCTTCTCTCACGAATCATGAATATTCTCAATGGTGTACACTTTCCTCAAGGTTTTTTATTTATTTTACCCATATCCATCAGAGGAGTCACTATCTATGGTAACTATAGCTTTATTAAATGCATTTTTAACTAATAAAACTTGAAAGTTAAAATTACCCCTTGATCCACAGGCTGCAGAGTGGATATTGTGTTAGCAGGTATGAAAACAACATTAACCTCCTTGTACACCTCCATTTCACCTCTTGGATGTGTATGTTGTCACTGGAAGTAGTATTTTAAAGAAATCTTGTTTTATTTTTTGAGCAGTAGGTCTCCATAGTGTGCTTAAAATATTCAGTAAACCATGGTACAAACAGATGTACTGTCATTTAGGCTTTGTTGGCTCATTTATAGCACACAGGCAGAGGAGATTTAACAGAATTTTTTTTTTAATTTATTATTTTTTTTTTTTTGAGACGGAGTCTCGCTCTGTTGCCCAGGCTGGAGTGCAGTGGCGCAATCTCGGCTCACTGCAAGCTCTGCCTCCCAGGTTCACGCCATTCTCCTGCCTCAGCCTCTCCAAGTAGCTGGGACTACAGGTGCCTGCCACCACACCCGGCTAATTTTTTGTATTTTTAGTAGAGACGGGGTTTCACCGTGGTCTCGATCTCCTGACCTCGTGATCCGCCCTCCTCGGCCTCCCAAAATGCTGGGATTACAAGCATGAGCCACCGCGCCCGGCCCATTTAACATAATTCTTAAGGGCCCTAGGATTTTTAGAATGGTAAATGAGCATTAACTTCAACATAAAGTCACCAGTTGCATTAGTTTCTGACAAAAGACTCAGCTTGTCCTTTCAAGCTTTGAAACCAGGCATTTATTTCTCCTCCCCAGCTATGAAAGTTCTTCTGATATAAGGCTATTTTGCCTACATTGAAAATCTGTTGTTTAGCATGTCCACCTTCATCAATTAGCTTAGCCAGATTTTCTGGATAACTTGCTGCAGCTTCTGCATCAGCACTTGCTGCTTCACTGTCCACTTTCATGCTATGGAGATGACATTTTTCCTCAGACTTCATGAACCAACTTCTGCAAGCTTCCAGCTTTCCTTCTGCAGCTTCTTCACCTCTCTTAGCCTTTATAGAATTGAATAGAGTTAGAGCCTTGCTCTTGATTAAGCTTTTGTTTAAGGGAATGTTGTGTCTGGTTTGATCTTCTATCCAGACCACTAAAACTTTCTTCATATCAGCAATAAGGGTGTTTTGATTTATCATTCCTGTGTTCACTGGAGTAGCACTTTTAATTCCCTTCAAGAACTTTTCCTTAGTCTATCTCAGCTTTCAACATGCCTTTCTCACTAAGTTTAATCATTTCTAGCTTTTGATTTAAAGTGAGAGACACATAATTCTTCCTTTCCCTTGAACTCTTAAAGGGCATTGTAAGGTTATTAATGGCCTAAGTACGATATTGTTGTGTCTCAGGGAACAAAGAGGCTACAGGAGAGAGAAAGAGATGTGGGGGACAGACAGTGGAACAGTAAGAACACATGCAACATTGGTCGATTAAGTTAGCTGTCATATGTGTGTAGTTCATGTTACACCAAAACAATTACAATAGTAACAACAAACACCACTGATCACAGATCACCATAACAGATATAAAAATAATGAAAAAGTTTTTGAAATATTGCAGGAAGTATTAAAATGTGACATAGATACATGAAGTTTTTCTACATGTTAGAAACATGCTGCCAATAGACTTGCTGGAAGCAAGGTTGCCACAAACCTCAAATTGAAACAAAACAAAACAAAACAAAACACAGGATCTGTAAAGTGCAATAAAGTGTAGTGCAATAAAACGAGATGTGCCTATAGTCAGTTTCTACAAAGAGTTGCACATGAAACAGACCGTGAAAAACATTGGTTCAAATAAATTCATGCTCTAATTCATGTTTCTGCCTTGGTGGATAACTGTATTGTTATACAATATTCCAGTTATAAAATTCCAACAGCATGTATTCATCAAAACCACTCTATCAGTAAACAAATTTTCTAATGTAAATTCCTGATGAACTACAGAATTTAAAATTTTTCAAAAGATATTAAAATTATAAAAATTAACATGATATATAACATTTAGTCATGCATTTAGATTTAATAATTTAACAATATATTAAAAATGATAATTTTATCTTCTTTGACTCAAGACAGAAATTCATAAGGTAGATGGGCAATTATTTTCACTAAATATGACACAAAAAGAATATATAAAGGTTTCAGGTTTTACTTATATAAGTTGAAAATGTTAACTATTAACAATCCATCATCAGAAGGTCCAAATGAGAGAAATTAAATAATTAAATGAACACATGGAAATTATTTATATTCTTTGGTAATAAAAATGTAAAGTAGAGCAATTGTGGTAATTTTCTATTTAATAAACTAGCAACTTAATAATAATCAAATAAAATCCAGTATTAATATGTTGTGGTAATACTGATACACAGTTGAATGTGAGGTACATTTGTGGAAAACAATATAAAATAAATATTGAAGGCCACACAAATGTTCACAGCCTATGTCCCCCAAATTCCAATTCTGAATATTTAACTTGAAACAAAAACCAATAAAAGACAAGAGTTAAAAGGAGGTATCAGAGAAAATGATAAAGACCTTTGAAAAACCTACCTGTCCATAAATACAAAGATTAAAAAAGGCAAAATTGTCAAAATCAACATTTTCAGAATTCCAGAAATATAGCAAAGGCTTCCAGCAACCATGTGAGCAACTATTCAAGGAAAACAGATAAATCTTGGTAAGAACACAAACATTTGTGGCTTTTTAACTTTCCTTGGTCCCAGCCCTGACTCTGAAGGTCAACAGAGCCTTGAAAAATAAAGGTCCACATTTATGACATCAGAGGAGGAAGAAGAGAGTTGGAGTTTTCTGCAAGCCTCATTCCTAAAGAATTGTCATTTTTAGAAATATCTGGTTATTCCCTGCAAGACTTCACTTCCAAAGCTGTAAGCATGATCAGGAAAAAGTCAGACTAGTATTATTGGAAAGAAAAGATGTAAAGGAATTAGCATCTATCAAAGTCCAACTCTCCTAGAGATATCTTACATTTCTGAGATATGAGAATTTACATATTACACTTATCTATTCAGTGGTTCTTAACCAGAATAGTATCTGGATTTTGAGGACTTTGTTGTTGTTGTTGTTACTGTTAGAGGAGGGGTCTCATTATGTTGCCCAGGCTACACTCAAACTCCCAAGCTCAGTCAGTCCTCCCATCTCAGCCTCCCGAGCAGCTGGGACTACAGCTGCTGCACCGCCATGCCTGGCTTCAAGGAAATATTTGTAAACATACATGTCCATGCTTTATTAGACTTACTCTATCAAAATCTGCAGAGGAGAGCCTAGACTTGTAGATTTTTTAAAATTTTTCTGCAGGTTACTGTGATGCACAATTCTAGTTGAGAACTGGTGCAATAGACAATTACTTCAGTCTCATCTCTCACCCATATAACCAATTCCCTTTATCATTTGAGGATTTGGCACACACACACAAAAGACCCATGAAAGCCCTAATCTCTCACCTCTGGTTGACCTTGAGACTCTGCATGTGCCAGAAGGAAAGGCTAAGGCTGAGCTGTCAAGTCCTTGTATGAGTGTTGAAGATGTATCCGAACATGCACATAAAGATGCTCAGCAAAGACAGAGATTTGATTCCAGGAATCTAGAGAAATACCTGTTCCGTCATTAATTGACCATTAAGCCAACTGGATAGAGATTTCAGTGGGTGGCCACAGAGGGCTTCAGAGAACTAATTCAGAAAAGTTGCTAAATTAACAACTATAAAAATCAGCAGGGAAAGCAAACCCTAGAGAAGAAGAAGAATCTGATGTCCACAGGTTTTCACATTCTATTATTTTAAATGCCCAGTTTTCAACAAAAATGTGTGACATCCAAAAACAAAACAAAACAAAACAAAACAAAACTGACAAATGGTTCATACAGAGGAATAAAGCAAATAGACCTTTGTCAAAATCAGTTTGGAAATTACAGTTACACTTTGATACATAAAAATCTTGAAAGTCAGCATTCGGTTTTTCTTAAAAAGCTGAACGGAAAAACTCAACAATTTTTCTTAGGTCCCTCAGTGAATTAAGGTTACAGTGCAAACTGACACCCCAAAAACTGGAGGGTCAGGCCAATGCAGAAGTTGCTGGAGCCAAAAATGGGTAGAGAAGTGTAAAATCGAATTGATTAACTATTGGAGGCTGAGTGTGGACTAGTTTGAGAGTTAAAAACTTCTGGGGAGTCGGTGTTAGAGGGCCAGGTATATTTTTACTTTTATCTCCAGCTCCACCTTGTTCTCACAGCTGAAATTTGAGGAATACTCCTTTGGACTTCTAGAAGAAGGGGGAAAGTAATTATTTTGAATTACTGCCAGGGTAAAAATTGCCATTTTGAAATATGCCCAGAAGGTTCGGTTTACCACTACCCCTCAAGGGAAACTACCCTAACAGAGACTAACCAATTGAAAGAAGGAAATATTCACTTCAGCCCCTCTAGACTTTTTAAACCGAAGGTGAAAAGAAATCTGAGAAGCATGAGATAACATGCATTTGTCAAAACCCACAGATCCGTACCACAAAAGAATGAGTCATGGACCTTAGTTCATAAAAATGCATAAATATTGGTTTATCAACTTTAACAAATACTCAACACTAATGCAAGATGTTAATAATATTGGAAATTGTGAATGTGGGTTAGGAGATAGTGAGTATATGAGAGCTCTGTATTATGTACCAGTTTTCTATAAACCTGAAAATGCTCTAAAGATAGTCTACTAATTAAAAAAAAATAAGTGAAATGTCACTTCACAGCCACTACGAGGCTATAATAATAAAGTAAAAACAAACCAAGAAACTAATAACTGTTGGTAGGGATGTGGAGAAACTGGACTCCGTGTATTTTGTATTATGAAATGTAAACTATGGCTGCTTCTGTGGAAAGTAATTTGGCAATTACTAAGAAAGTTAAACACCGAAATACAAAATGACCCAGCAATTCCATTCCTAACTATACACCCAACAGGAATGAAAACATATGTTTGCACAAAAACTTGTACTCAAATATTCATAGCAGCATTATTCATAATATTCCTAAAACAGAAACAACAAAAACATCTATCTACTGATGAATGTATAAACAATATGTGAAATATCCATAAAGAATAATATTATTCAGTCATACAAAGGAATTAAATATGAATACATTTTACAACATGGATGAATCTTGACAGCATTATCTTGGTTGAAAAGGTGAAAGGCATGCAGAGCCAACTATTTTATAAAATCATTGATATGAAATATCTAGAGTGAACAAATCCATAGAGCAAGAAAACAGATTTGTGGTTACCAGAGGCTGGGTAGAGGGGGAATGAGGAAAGAATCCTAGTGGTACAGGGTTTCTTTCAGGGGTTATGAAAGTGTTCTAGAAATAGATAGTGGTAATGGCTGCACAAACTTATACTAAAAATTCTAAATTGTAAACTTTAGAAGGGTAAATTTTATGCTATGTGGATTGTAGCTTAATTTTAAAAAGCTAAACACAGTATCACTTAGCATATATGCCAAAATAGAACAATAGTTATTTAAATTATGATAAAGAAGACTGAGAACTATTATTCAATAAAAATGTAATTATCAAGAATTACAAAACCGTATAAAAGTTATTTATATAATTTAAATTTTAAAATTATACTTATAATGCATCTGTATAAATGCATGTATATCCATTAAAAGATAACGTACATGAAAGAAAACAGTAGTGTTTTACCATTAGGCATGTCATATTTTTTGTATTTCCAAAATTTTTATATTCTAGTAAAATTTTAAACTGTAAAAAAAAATAAAAAGTCCTGCGGAATCTATGTAAGAATACTAAGTTGATTATAATTAGATGAAAATAAAATTGGTATGATTTGATGTCAAATGACAATTAGATAATACATTTAAGATACTCTCATAAACAAAAAATAAATTATATAAAAAATGTAAGCCAAATAACTTCTCAAATAAAACTGCCACTCAAGTATATAGGCCAGAGATAATTGCTATGAACATTCAAGAAACGAAAGAATATATTTCCTTGGATCCCTTTCTGAATCCACTGGAAAGTAGATGTAGTACAACAAAAATGAAGGGAGAAATCTGGCATAGTACAGGCAGTGAGTCTTGAATATGTAAGCTTTTTAACTAATATTGAAGGATGGGAAAAGTATAATAGACTGGAAGGCTTATGTGCTTATGCTCCGACAATGCACATCCAGTACTGATGATGCAGATACAGTACTAGTACCAAAAATATGGTGTTGGTGTGGAGTGGGAGTATATGCAAAATACAGTAAGAATACATTATAAGTATAAACCAGGAATAAAACAATATTCCTTAATTAAATGATAGGAAGATGGAATGCAAAGGCAAGAAAAGCTTCCTAGCTGATTTTGGTATTGCTCATAATAAAGATCCAATACACATTATCTAAGAGAGAGAGAAGTAAGGTATTAGTATCATAAACTTTTCTAAGTGTGAAAAAGGACAGCAAATAATGTACAAAATACATATGTATAAATGTATTTAAATATAAAAATGTAATGAAAATGAAACTTTGAGTCTTATTTGTAATTGTAAATGGGCTTAAATCATCAATAGTAAAGTGAACTGTAAAAATAAGTTGTACACATCACACAAAGTGATTCAGAAAGTTTTAATTTAAGTGATGGGCAGAAATATACTAGGCAAATGAATAGAAAATACAGCAATTGTCATGATCTTTATATCTGACAACATAGAATTCTGGTCAAAGAATATTAAGTGGGGCAAGTTTAAATATTTCATAATATGAAAGACTACTATATAAAATAATAGTATTACAGTTCATAACATTGATGCACCTAATTACATGGGACTGAATTTGAGGAGATGAAAAGAGAAACAGAAAAATCCACCAAAAGTAGGTAAATTAACAGATTTCTCTCAATCTAATAAAGATTGAAAGGATAAAAATTAGTAAAAACATATAGTAGATCTCAGTGACATAATCCATAAGGTAGATCTTATAGATATTAAACTCTTAACCAAAATATTTCATAGGTCTAAATAATATATGAGTCAAAAATAAATCAAAACCAATTAAATCTAAAAGTTACAGCAAGTCTATAATCCATACTTTCCCATGGGTAGTAAAGGAGAGGCCCCCAAAGAAAGGAAACAGGCGACCAGGTCAAATCCCCTAGCAAACATGCTAATATCAGACATTCTGGCAAACATACTAATTGACGTTTGTTAATTGGAGAGTTCTTATCAACAGAAAGCTTTTAGCAGGATGTTTTTGGCTGTTTGAATTATAACCATAAACAAACCCGAACCTATGTGTTTATGGGATATGGCTCCCTGAAAAACATCAGGTTAACTATTAAACTACCTTAATAAAAAATGAAGCTGTTTCATGACTAGAGGGCAGTCTTCTGAATGAGTCGCATGGCTGCACATACATGCTTAAACACATCATTCTTTAATCTGGAGCAGAGCACATCCAACCAGGTGAGACAGGACATGGAGAGCTGCTCTGATGGTCCCAGATGTCTCCCTGCTTCAACTGTACTTGAGAATTTCCTATAACCTTAAAATCGTTAGCAAAGATACACACTTTATATGAGTGTTATTTGATTTGACTTTCCAATCCTTTTTATTATCTCTATGTTATTTCAAGGGAAACTTATAGCTTGAGATAACTATATTAAAAAAGAAAAAAGCCTGAAAATTAGTGATCTAGGCAACCAAATTTAAAATATGTGGGAGAGGAAACACAAAGAAAGTAGAAGGAAGAGAAGGAAGGTAATAATATCCCAAATTCATAAAACACAAAGTAACATAACAACAAAAACCTACAGATAATCCAAAAGTTTTGATATTAGCAATTTGAAAAGGTTAACACAAATGAATTACCTCTGGCAAGACTGTCAAGACTAAACAGAGGAGAACCAGAAGAAACAAATATAGTATTATGAATGTAAAGAAGAAACAACTGCATATAGAGTGATATAAAAATAAAGACTACTATTAACAGTATTGTACCAATACATTTAATATTTAACCAGATATATTTTTAAAAGAAAAAATTATAACTTGCTAATCAATAGTGAATAGAAGATAAACAGAAAGCTGGAGTAGTACTAAGGCCAATAAATATTTTGTATCAATAATTACATCCCTCCAAATTAAGCGGTAATTTTAGCCAAATATTCCAGAAAAAATAATAAAAATATATTATCTTTTTTGGAGAACAGAAAATAAAGAAGCACTCTATAATTCAATCTAGAAATTATAAAACCCTCATTACCAAAACAAGACAAGAAATGTTTGGAAAACTTAGGGGCAAATTTACTGAATAAGAAAGATGCAAACATCCTAAACAAATGATTATGAAACAAAATCTATAAATATATTAAAATGCAATAAAATTTAAAAAGTTGTTTGTCCCAGGAACGAAGTTTGTTTAAAAATTGTAAATCCATGTATGCAAGTCATTACATTTAAAGATTAAAGGAAAAAAAAGTCCAGAAACATGTTAGTAGATGTAGAAAAAGTATTAATAAAATTCACAACAGGTTCACAATTTATAGAAAATTATAAAGAATGATCTTTACAAACCATAAAAAAATCATATTTAATGGCAAAACATGAACAGTCTCACTTTAAAAATCATAAACAGGAAGATGTGTGCACATTTTAGTCACCTTCATTCAACAGGGCGCACACACAAAAAATCAGCCTAGTGACAGAGAAGAAAATGGGAAAAAATTACATTGAGAAGAAAGTAAAAACTAAAACTTACTATTTTCAAATGATTTAACAAACATTAGTGAATTAATAGGAGAGTTAAACTTGTTATATGAAATAAAATATATAGAACTGTATATGTATTACATTAATATTTATATGTAATATATAAAATTGAGATTTGGAAGAGATGAGTGAACACCAGGTTCTATTCTTTAAGCTAAATTATAAGTGCACAAATATATAATTTTATCAATATTCTTTAAACTTTACCTGTATTTTTCAGATATTTTTACACATGCAAAGTATTTTCTATTTTAAAATATCAAAACACTATTCTGTAAAAAAATTCATTCTCTGCTAGAAGACACATGTTATGGAAAAGACACATTGGGAAAACCTTAATAAATAAATGCACTATCAGTATTTCAATACAAATAAATGTGGTGCTGCCATGAAATGCAGTTTTGTATTTAGAGAAAATACTGCCTGCAAAGCCAAAAAATTATAGTTTGTTAAAAGGTCCTATTAATTGTAATAAAAATTGTTGTCCCAAATAGAGCTAACCATTTATAAATGTGAGTCATCTGAAAATACTATTGGTCAGCTTAAGATATATGGCTGTAACTTTACAGAACAATTTGAAAAAGATTAGTAATTTGTTTTATGATTTATGTCAACTGAGAACACAGAATAATCATCCAATTAATTATTTTTATTGATATTGTTTTTTGAGACAGGGTCTTGCTCTCTCACCCAAGCTGGAGTGCAGTGCCGCATGCGACATCTGCCTCCTTGGTTCAAGGGATCCTCCTATCTCACAGCTTCCCAGTAGCTGGGACTACAGGCACATACCATCAGGCCTGGCTAATTTTTATATTTTTTGTAAAGACAGGGTTTCACTCTGTTTCCCAGGCTGGTCTCCAACTCCTGGTCTCAAGTGATCCACCCACCTCACCCTCCTGAAGTGTTGGGATTACAGGCATGAGCCACCGTGCCTGGCCCCGTTAATTATTTTTAGAATGGCGACAGTTTCCATATGATTGTAGTAGTTACATCATGAACGAAAGAACATCAAAAAATGATTTTATTTTGGATATTTTAAAAAGTGTTATGTTGAATGTAGTTTCACAGAAGTTAGTAAATATGACCTCCCACTGTGTTCTTGTGATAGAATTAATGACAAACTTTTTCAAAAGTTAGTATATAATACACAATTAAAATATTTGAAGACATAGCAATAAACACTGGCAATAAACACACAGGACTGATAAATTCGTGTGGCTTAAACACAGACACGTCAATACTTTTCTGGATTAGCTGAATGTTGTTTATAATGGCTGTTTGTCTTACATACAGAATAGGAAGTTTGATGATGGTGTGAAGCCAAAGTGATAAAAGTAAATTTTAACTGATAATCCCCATTGATGTTAGCATTCCAAATATGGCTTTTAATGTCACTTAAATACAAAAGTCCTAAACTTGCTAACCAAGCACATTTTAAAAGACAATTTATTAACTATATTATTTTCCAAAGTGTTAGCCAAACAGACATATTTTCATTTCTTATGCATTTGCAGATGTCTATATCACAGAAGACTTACATTCCATTAAATCATGTGATAGGTAGTTTTATCCACTATGTATATCTATTGCATCAAATGATGGTGGGTGGCTTAAATCATGCTTAATATTATTAACTTTCTAGCTTTTGCTTGCAAACGAGTGTAGACTGGATCATTTTCTGTTCCAATTTAAAATAGGTTTTGTCAAGTCATTCAAAGGAAAATCACCAGCTCAGCTCTCTGAAGTCTTGGAACAAACTATTAGTCTTTTTAATTCACATTATAATCAACCCCAAAACTTTCAGTTCTTTCAACTATTTAAATATAAATAGTTGAAAGTACAAATAGTTGAAATATAAATAGTTTATTTAAATAGTTCTTTCAACTATTTAAATAAACTATTTAAAAAATCACACACCTGTATGATTTTCTGTTCATTCCAAATTGTGTTTCTGGGGAAATTATTTTAAATGAATAACTTGTTCCAGGTTACTAATCTGAGATTGAGATCAATTTCCAGAAATAAAAACAAGCTTTTGCTTAAGCTTTACAAAACAAACTCTATAAATGAAAATGAAATAACATTTTTTTCAATTAATGTTGATAGAAGAAATAAACAGCTACAAACCAAGGTTTTTCAAATATTTAGAAAATATGTGGTGATGAAATAAGATTCTAACCCAAGGCTAATAATTTTAAATAAAATCCATTCTGTCATGACCTTATCCACATTTGGAATTACTAAATGACTGCTTTCAATTATAACTCTGAAGAAAATTGTAGTAAGTTGATTGCAATAATAACCCCAATAATTTTCTCCTCCCCGTATTCACTTTCCTTTGCAGTGTGACTTTGCAGCATCTTCCATCAGGAGGTGGAGTCTACTCTCCTACCCATAGATCTGTGCTAGTTCTGTGACTTGCTTTGATCAATAAAATGCGACAGAAATGATAGGGCACCAGTTCTGCGCATTGGCCTGAAGAGGCCTTCTGTTCTTCTGTCCCTCCTCTTGAAACTGCCAAAACCGAGAGATCAAGCCCCTTAACAGTATGCTGGAATATGAGAGACAGGCAAGTGCAGAGCTGAATCAGCCTAATTTTCCCAGCCAAGACCCTAGACCTGTAAATGAGCTCAGCCAAAATAAGCAAGATCAATAATGGTACTGAATTAACCTGTGTCTTACTCCAGATTCATGAGTGAGCTGTACTGAGCCCACCTGATATTAGCAGAACCATCCAGCTGACTCATGCACAAGTGAGCATAAAATGAATGTTTATGATGCTGTATGCACCTGCATTTTTATGGTTGGTTGTTACATAGCATCAGTGCAGCGGTGATAACTGATACAAAGACTACTTATTGTTCTCAAAGTATTCAAGGTTAAGTTCTATACCAGGGTTGGCAAATGTTTTCTGGAAAGCATCAGATAGTAAAAATTTTAGATTTTGTGGGCCAAATGCAGTCTCTGTTGCATATTCCTTATTGTCTTCTTTTTTCTTTTCTTTTCACAACTCCTTACAAATATAAAAACCATTCTTAATTTGGGGTCTGTAAATAAAAGGCTGCTGGCCAGATTTGGGCAATGGGCTATAATTTGCTGACCTCTGTTTTATATCATGCAAAGATATGACATTGCTAACATGATACAGAATAAAAGATGTCAGAGCTCAAGATGCCAAAAAATACAGCAAGGTAATGCAATAAAATCATATAATTTTAAAAATAGAATTATATGAGTATTTTCATTTTTAATTTTCCATGTTTAGCTTCAGTGATGTGCCAGTAAAAGTTTAATATCCAGCTGTTAGTTGGTAATAAATACTAACACCATGGCCAATTTGAAGTTACCAGTGGAGTGGAATCGAGAAGAGATACATACAAGAGCTGATTCCAGCACACCATTGTTGTACTGCTTACCTATTTTATTACCTATAACACAGTTCATCCATAATAACATAAACCAAAATAAAATAGACTGATTATAATTCAGATAATGTGTTTTTGTTACACTGACTCACTCTTTTCTCTTAGCTCACTTTACTGGTCCCAGTAAGTTTTAGTTTTGTGACCATTATCCTGGAAAAGATTACTATCTTTGCAGTCTCCCTCCTCTGTAAGTGATTTGAATTCCATTTATCTATGAACTATTTTCAAAGAAAATCAATTTATGACAAACTTACCTATATTGGTTTGATCATCTCTAGTGGAAGATGAGGAAACTGTCTTGTTTTCAGTCATAGCTATAAGAATATTTTAAAACCTAGTTAGAAAGAAAAATATTTAAATATCATGAATCTAAATTAGTTTATATTTAATTTTACTAAAAATTGTCAATTCAAGAACTGATAGTGTCAGGAAAAAATTCTATAAAAGATATGAGATATATAATATATATTCGTAAGAATATATAAGAATATATATTATATATCAGTACTAAATTATATGTAAAATGTAAGGAAGTCCAACAATGTACTCTTTTTCTCATTAGGACTATTATGATCTCATTCAGAAATATCAAATATAAAAATCTTCATTAAAGAGGGATCTTTGATTTTCTACTTTGCTGGTGACTTAAACCAATACCTAGGCTGACTACGAGATAATTTAGCATTGCCAATTGTAGCTATGGGTTCACAGCCCTGGGGGGATTCTAGAACCTATGATGTTTTCATTTCATATAATAAAAGTTTAACTTTATTACCATCTCTTCTTTACCTTCCTTCAGTTCCTTTTTAAAATATTTTAAGAGTAGAGCAAAAAGTGCAATGGATTTCTATATGTCCATCAACCAATTTCAACAATTATCAATTTGTGGCCAATTCTGAATTCTATACACCCACCAACTGCTCTGTCTCACCTACTTCTGATAATGGTTAAGCAAAACACAAGTATCATATTATTGTATCTGTAAATACTCCAAAAAGTTTTTAAACATAGCCATAATACCAATAATGTAATTAACACAATTAATGATGTCTTAATATCACTAAACATATTTTGTGCTCACATTTGTCTCACATTTTCTGTTTTTAAGAATTGTTTAAAGTAATAATACAAGGTCCGTACATAGCATTTAAGTGAAATGTCTCTTAATTATCTTTTAGTCTACGCGTTCTGCCTGTACTTTTTTTTCTCCTTGTACTTTACCTAAGTAAATATCAAATATTTTGTCCTATAGAGTTTTCCACATCGCTGACAACCTCCCTTTGCTGTATTTAACAAGTTTCTCTGTTCCCTATAATTCCTGCAAATTGGTATTAATTAGAAACTCAAAGTGCTGAACAGAAAGAAAATAATTCTATAAACACAGAAATAACAATTGTCTCATTTAATTTGCAGATCTAAATCATTATAGAGTTTAGAGACTGGAAATCATCTAATTTATTTTTTGTTTGTTTGTTTTACAAGTCAGAAAATCTCGACTGAAATTAGTAAATTAGTGCAATGAAAAAAGACTTCTTAGACAAAAGTGCTATGAAAGAAAACCCTAAATCCAAGCCTAGTGCTCTTCCAAATAAACCACTCCACCTCATAAAGACCAAATAAAGAAAAGTAAGCTATAGAAAAGAGCATAACTACACGTTGAAAGAACATAACAGTGTTTTATGGACATTAACATTTTTTAATTCAATGAAGATTATAATTGAAACATATAATTTTATTTCCTCTACTACACAAAATTACCAGAAAAATTAAATAATATTAATAAGAAAATGAATTCCTCCAGTAAGATAGAACTGGGTAAATTGAAAAAAAATGCTTCTACTACTATTAAAAAAATCTGATTGAAATATAATTTTTGAATCTTCAAAAAAGCATCTAAGAATTAACAAGGTAATAAGGAATACCTAGTTCCAAATCTAACAGAAGTCAAAAATCCAGAGAAGTGAGACTAAAATTTTAGGCCACTCTTTCCCTGGGGACAACATCTGACCCAGGATAGGCAACTGAGAGGTTGGGCAGTACTTGTGAGGGCCACACAAAACTTTGGAAACAGAAGATGGAATCCAGACTCTGCCAAGTGTAGGGGCCCTGAGAAATTAACCCATTCCTAGGACTGAGACCCCAAAAGTCTGTATTTCAAGAAACAGAATGAAACAGAAATAAAGTCTATGAGAAGACTTCCCATAGACTGAAGCCCAGCTTCAAATTACCTGGGTAATTCCAAATCTCAGTAAGGCCATGCTTGCCCATGCTGTGTGTTGACTCACAGGTCACTCAACATACAAAATGACTACATAACCAAAATCAACAGAAACAAAACACAACACAAACTAATCCAAAGATACTCTAAATATCAAAATTACCAGATAATATATCACTAGACAACTTTGATTAACATCTTTATAAATCAATCATGTTTATAATATCAAATTTTAAAATGTCAAAACCAAAAATAATAAAAATTAGTATTGTAGATTTGAAAAGCAGCCAGTTAGAAATCTGTGAACTGAAAATTGCCATAACTGCAATTCCAAACTCCCTGGTTTAATTTTAATGTAGCCGTGACTAGGCTGAATAAGGAATCAGTAAAGCAAATTTAGAAAAAAAAAAACTACCTTGAATGAAGCATGCAGTTACATAAGAACAGAACAGAGCCCTCAGAAATAACACCACACATCTACAACCATCTAATCTTTGACAAACTTGACAAAAACAAGAAATGGGGAAAGGATTCCCTATTTAATAAATGGTGCTGGGAAAACTGGCTAGCCATATGGAGAAAGCTGAAACTGGATCCCTTCCTTACACTTTATACAAAAATTAATTCAAGATGGATTAAAGACTTACATGTTAGATCAAAAACCACAAAAACCCTAGAAGAAAACCTAGGCGATACTATTCAGGACATAGGCATGGGCAAGGACTTCATGTCTAAAACACCAAAAGCAATGGCAACAAAAGCCAAAATTGACAAATGGGATCTAATTAAGCTAAAGAGCTTCTGCACAGCAAAAGAAACTACCATCAGAGTGAACAGGCAACCCACAGAATGGGAGAAAATTTTTGCAATCTACTCATCTGACAAAGGGCTAATATCCAGAATCTACAATGAACTCAAACAAATTTACGAGACAAAAAGAAACAACCCCATCAAAAAGTGGGCAAAGGATATGAACAGACACTTCTCAAAAGAAGGCATTTGTGCAGCCAACAGACACATTTAAAAAATCCTCATCATCACTGGCCATCAGAGAAATGCAAATCAAAACCACAATGAGATACCATCTCACACCAGTTAGAATGGTGATCATTAAAAAGTCAGGAAACAACAGGTGCTGGAGAGGATGTGGAGAAATAGGAACACTTTTACACTGTTGGTGGGACTGTAAACTAGTTCAACCATCGTGGAAGACAGTGTGGCAATTCCTCAAGGATCTAGAACTAGAAATATCATTTGACCCAGCCATCCCATTGCTGGGTATATACCCAAAGGATTATAAATCATGCTGCTATAAAGACACATGCACACGTATGTTTATTGTGGCACTATTCACAATAGCAAAGACCTGGAACCAACCCAAATGTCCATCAATGATAGACTGAATTAAGAAAATGTGACACATACACCATGGAATACTATGCAGCCATAAAAATGATGAGTTCATGTCCTTTGTAGGGACGTGGATGAAGCTGGAAACCATCATTCTGAGCAAACTATCGCAAGGACAAAAAACCAAACACCGCATGTTCTCACTCATAGGTGTGAACTGAACAATGAGAACACTTGGACACAGAAAGGGAAACATCACACACCAGGGCCTGTCGTGGGATGGGGGGAGGGGGGATAGCATTAGGAGATATACCTAATGTAAATGACGACTTAATGGGTGCAGCACACCAACATGGCACATGTATACATATGTAAGAAACCTGCACGTTGTGCACATGTACCCTAGAACTTAAAGTATAATTTTAAAAAAAAAGAAAACAAAAAAGAAAATTCACAAGCAAGCATAAGTTCAACACTCCTGACCTCTACTTTTGGGAAGATGGAATAGATACACACTTTTCCTTATTACTTCCTGTAAGTACAATAAAAAACTCTGGATGCATTATATGTAAAACCAACATAAGAAGACTGAAAGGTGTAAAGAAGAAGGCAGACTGGCTAGGAGACTTGTTACCAGAGAAACAAGGAGGTAGTACATTTCTGAGATTTTCTCTATGCTTTGTATGTTCCAAACGTGAAGCAGAAGAGACCAGCAACCCAGAAATGCCAATGGGTATAGACAAAATAAAGCTCCAACAAAAGCCTGCTTTCTTTAGCCAACAGACCAGGAAAGGGGCGGCTTAGTAAGAGAGAATATATTTAGACAATAACACAATAACATCTCTACTCCAGCTAAACACATCAGAAAAAAACTGCCCTGGCCAGGAGCGATGGCTCAAGCCTGTAATCCCAGCATTTTGGGAGGCCGAGGCGGGTGGATCATGAGGCCAGGAGATCAAAACCATCCTGACTAACACGATGAAACCCCATCTCTACTAAAAATACAAAAAATTAGCTGGGCGTGGTGATGGGCGCCTATAGTCCCAGCTACTCCAGAGGCTGAGGCAGGAGAATAGCGTGAACCTGGGAGGCGGAGCTTGCAGTGAGCCGAGATCACGCCACTGCACTCCAGCCTGGGTGACAGAGCCAGACTCCGTCTCAAAAAAAAAAAAAAAAAAGAAAAAACTGCCTCAACAAAGACGGAATCAGAAGCCGAGACTATATCTACCCTGGATAGGCTATAATGAGGACCCCAAATTTCCTACTGGGTGGTGGTATCAGAGTAAACAGTAGGGATTCAAGACTTTCATCTTACTGATTGGACTCAAGCACCACACCCTACTCTCCAACTCTCCCAGCACCTCAAGGTCATTTGGAAACTATGTGGGGAGCCTGGACTTCCACCCATATCCACAAGTAAAGAAGTACCTTTATTCTTCCCCACGGGGTAGTGTGAGACATTACTTGCACCACAACCCAGGATTAAAAAGGCTACAACTCTCTCAAGGTGTCAGTGAAAGGCACATAGGGAGAAGTAACAAGGCATTCCTCCTACCCCTTCTAGCCAGAAAGAGCTGGAACTCCCACCCTTGCCCAGCAGTAAAAGTGCAAAGTGCAAATTAAAACCATAATGAGATATCTATCTATGAAAATGACTAAAATTAAAAAAAATAGTTGCAACATGAAATGCTGGCAAGCATATGGAGAAACTGGGTCACTTATGCATTGCTGGTTAGAATGCAAAGTGATGTAACCACTCTGGAAAATACTTTGGCAGTTCCTTTTAAATCTAAAGCTGAACTTAACAATAAGACTCAGCAACTGCACTCTTAAACATATATCCCAGATAACATTTTCATTCAGATTGTACATGAATATTCTTTGCAGTTTTGTCCACAATAGCCAAAACCTTCACACTACCTAGATGTCTCTCAGTGGGTGAATGGCTAAACAAATTGTGGTACATCCATACAATGGAATACGATCCAGAACAAAAGGAAGACTATTGATACATGCAACAATTTTGATGAACTCTACACTAATTATGCTGAGTGAAAAAACCTGCAATCTCAAAAGGATACATATTGCACGATTCCATTTATATTCATGATATAACATAATTACAGAGTGGGAGAACAGATTAGCAGTTGCCTAGGCCTAGAGATAGGGGAGGAGTAATATCAAGGAATGCTGTGGTGGGGTAAGTCTCATGATGTTGGTGATGGTATACAAAGCTACACATATAATAAAAGTTCACAGAGCTGTACACACACACACACACACACACACACACAAATAACTGCAAGTATTACCGCTGAAATCTGAATAAGTTCCATGGCCTATATCAATATAAATTTTATGGTATTATTGTTATTATTGTTGTACTATAGTTATATATGATGTTAGTATAACATTGGGAGCTGATAGTTGAAGGCAGCACAGGACTTTCCTGTGTATTTCTAAGCAATTTCATATAAAACTATAATTATTTCAAAATAAAAAGCTTCTCAAGACTGAACCAGGAAGAGATTGAAACTCTGAATAGAACCATAATGAGTTCCAAAATTTATCAGTAATAAAAAGCCTACCAACCAGAAAAAGCCCAGGACCAGAGAGATTCATTGCCAAATTCTACCAGACATACAAAGAAGAGCTGGTACCATTCCTACTGAAATTATTCCAAAAAATTGACGAGGAGGAATTCCTCCCTAGACTCATTCTATTAGGCCAGCATCATTCTGCTACCAAAATCTGGCAGAGACACAGTGAAAAAGGAAAATTTCAGGCCACTCTCCTTGATGAACACAGATGCAAAAATTCTCAACAAAATACTAGCAAACCAAATTCAACAGCACATCAAAAAGCTAATCCACCACAATCAAGTCAGCTTTTTAAGTGGGATGCAAGGCTGGTTCAACATACACAAATTAATAATGTCATTTATTACACAAACAGAACTAAAAACTACATGATCATCTCAATAGATGCAGAAAAGGCTTTTGATAAGATTTAACATCCATTCATGTTAAAAACCTTCAACAAACCTGGCATCAAAGGAACATATCTCAAAATAATAAGAGCCATCTAATAAGACAAACCCATCATCATACTGAACGGACAAAAGCTGGAATCACTTCCCTTGAGAACCAGAACAAGACAAGGATGCCCACTGTCACCACTTCTATTCAACGTAGTACTGGCAGTCCTGGCCACAGCAATCAGGCAGAAGGAATAAATAAAAGGCATCCAAATAGAGAGAGAGTTAAAGTATCCTCGTTTGCAGACAATACACTTCTATATCTAAAAAAAAACGATAGTCTCTGCGCAAAAGGCTCCTAGATCTGATAAAGAATTTCAGCAAAGTTTCAGGATACAAAAATCAATGGATAAAAATCAGTAGCATTTCTATACACCAACAACACCCCAGCTGCATGCCAAGTCAAGAACACAATCCCATTCACAATAACCACACACAAAACATTACCTAGGAATACAGCTAACCAGGAGGTGAAAGATCTCTACAATGAGAATTACAAAACACTGCTGAAAGAAATCACAGATGACACAAATGGAAAATTATTCCATCGTCTTGGATTTGAAGAATCAATATTGTTAAAATGGCCACATTTCCCAAAGCAATTTACAGATTCATTGCTATTCCTACAAAACTACCAATGACATTCTTCACAGAATTAGAAGAAAACTATTCTAAAAAATTCATATGGAACCAAAAAAATAAAAAAATCCCCACTTCAAACTATACTACAAGGCTACAGTAACCAAAACAGCATGGTACTGGTACAAAAACAGAGACATAGACCAATGAAACAGAATAAAGAGCCCACAAATAAAGCTGCATACCTTCAACCATCTAGTCTTTGACAAAGTGGACAAAAATAAGCAACGGAGAAAGTACTCCCTCTTCAATAAATAGTACTTGGATAACTGGCTAGCCATATGCAAAAGATTGAAACTGGACCCTGTCCCTACACCACTATATTCAAAAATCAACTAAAGATGAATTAAGACTTAAATATAAAACTGAAAGCTATAAAAACCCTGGAAGATAACCTAGGAAATACCATTCTGGACATAGGCCCTAGCAAAGATTTCATGAAGATGCCAAAAGCAATTGCAACAAAAATTGACAAATGGGAGCTAATTGAACTAAAGAGAGTCTGCATAGCAAAATAAGCTATCAACAGAGTAAACAGACAACCCACAGAATGGGAGAAAATATTTTCTAACCGTGCATCTGACAAAGGTCTAATTTCCAGAATCTATAAGGAACTTGAGCAAACTAACAAGTACAAACCAAAGAAACCCATTAAAAAGTGGGCAAACGACATGTAGACTTTTCAAAAAAAAGAAATACACGTGGCCAACAGGCATATCAAAAAATGCTCAACATCATTAATCATTAGAGAAATGCTAATCAAAACCACAATGCGATATCATCTCACACCAGTCAGAATGGCTATTCAAAAGTCAAAAAATAACAGATGCTGGTGAGGCTGTGAAGAAAGGGAAATGCTTATGCCTTAGTTCAGCCACTGTGGAAAGCAGTTTGAAGATTTTTCAAAGAACTCAAAACAGAATTACCATTCAACCCAGCAATCTTTCTTTCCTTCTTTTTTTTTTTCTGTTGAGATGGAGTCTCACTGTGTCACCCAGGCCCAGGCTGGAGTGCAGTAGTGCAATCTCAGTTCACTGCAACCTCCACCTCTCACAACCTACCAATCTCATGATTGTATATATACCCAAAGGAATATAAAGTATTCTACCATAAAGATACATGTACACGTATATTCATTGCAACACTATTCACAATAGCAAAAACATGGAATCATCCTGAATGCCCATCAATAGTAGACTGGATAAAGAAAACATGGAATGTTTACACCATGGAATAGTACACAGCCATAAAAAGAATGAGATCATGTCCTTTGCAGCCACATGGATGGAGCTGGAGACTATTAAATCTTAAGTGAAATAACACAGGAACAGAAAAGCAAATATCACATGTTATCACTTACATTGAGTACACATGGACACAAAGAAGGAAACAATAGACACTGGAGCCTACTTGAGGGTGGAGTGAGGGAAGAAGGTGAGGATCAAAAAATTATTAGGTTGGTATAAAAATAATTGTGGATTTGCCATTATTATTATTATTATTTTTACACCAAGCCTCACTCTCTCCAAGGCTGGAGTGCAGTGGCATGATCTTGGCTCACTACAACCTCTGCTTCCCAGGTTCAGGTGATTCTCATGCCTCAGCTTCCTGAGTAACTCAGATGACAGCCATGCACCCCCACACATGGCTAATTTTCTGTATTTTTAGTAGAGATGGGATTTCGCCATGTTGGCTGGGCTGGTCTTGAACTCCTGACCTCAGGTGATCCATCTGCCTTGGCCTCCCAAGGTGCTGGGATTACAGGCATGAGCCACTGTGCCCGGCCTGCCATTACTTTTAATACCTATCGAGTACTACTAATATGCTTATTACCTTGACGAAATAATCTGAACACCAAACCCCCATAACACACAATTTATATGACAAACCTGCACATGTACTACTGAAATTAAAATAATAGTTAAAAAAGTAAAAAAATTTAAAAAGCTTAAAATAAAGGCATAAAGGAAAAGCAAAAAGATAGCTAGAAAATCCTCATACTTGTGGAAATTTAAAAATACACTATAAATAACCTATATAAAAGAATATACCACTATGGAACTTAGAAAATATTTTGGACAATGATTATGAATATAAACATATTGTAACATGTGGAATACAACCAGAGAAGCAATTAGAGGAGATGGTGTGGAGGTGGGAGGGAGTCTATTTTAGACAGGTTCTTCTGAGAAACTCTCTTTGATGAAGTGACATCTACCTATAATTAACTGAAGGAATGTGCCAAAGGATTTTAGGGAAGTGTTTCCAGGCATTGCTGACAAATATGCAAAGGTCCTATAGCAGAATGTGCTTACAGTGGCCCAGATGAAGTAATGATAGGTAATTATTAATTCTAGAACCAGTTCTAGTACAAAAGTACAAACTAACAACAACAACAACAAAAAGATCTACTGCATTTCAGCTGATATTGCTGCAAAGCATTCCATCATTCTGGCCCCAGCTTTCCTTCCTGCAATCCTCAGGCTGTTTTCATGAACATGGCAGTAGCCTGGCTTGTTAACTTGCCAGGGTAAGATCTTAGATCTTTTGCAGTTCTTGCCAGGAAGCTGATTGTTAAAATTTTATGAATCTTGCAAGCCAGTTGTGGTTATGTTGGTAGTTCAAAATGAACCACGGTGAATAGATTTATAACATAGAAATCAGCAAATGCTACAAATCGAGATTTGTTTTTGTTTTTGTCTTGAGAGCTAGTTGTTAAACATTTACGAGTACACCATGACCAGAGAAAGATTCACGGAAAGACAGGACAAGCGCTGTATCATTTGGCAGAACATAAGGTCACTGGAAGAGCAGATGAGAGAATTACAGATGTAATGGCTGAGCTGGGTTAGGTTATCAATGCTGGAATGAGTTATGCTCAGTCAGAAAACAATGAATAGATAATTTGGTGGTTCTAGAAACAGGGTTATGAGAATGAATAGAGTCATAAAAATGGACTGGTAGAAAAGGAAAGGTACTATTTTGCCTAAAAAGTTTACACATCAATTGTTTCAAAACTTGTGTCTTCTTAAACTCTCTATTCCAACTTCTCTCTTTTGAAAAATATCACCTCCTGCTTCAGAGACAAAATAGAAGGAATCAGACTTAGATTTGAATTCACTATCCCAAAACCCACAAAGCAAAGACATCTGTGCCCTTCCTCACAGGCCTCTGCTTTGGCAATGCAGGGGTCTTCCTCTACTGGTTTCTTATTCTTCTGTCTGTGCTAGGGAGCTCATACGTCCTCTCGAATTATTACTTCAATTACCATGTTTAAATTCTTATCTTACTAAAAATGTCTTTTGTGCTCTTTTCATAGAATAATTGTTTCTGTTGGCATGCATGAAGCCACGCATTCTTTTCTTTTCTACCCCATTACAATAAATAGAAATGCTTTTTTTTTCCCTTTGTTATGATCTAAGGAAACCATTTCATTAGTGTTTACAGTCTGATTGTCTTTACCCATTTTCCTTTCCTCTCTGGCCAATTATTCTACTTTCTTCTAATGACACATTAACATTACATTACACTTTTATGATCTTTTCCTTTACTTTCTCTTTTTTCCATTAGAATATACAATCTGTGTTATTCACTTCTCTAATCTTAGCATCTTCAGCAGCACCATCCAATAGAACTTTCATGATGAAAATGTCCTAAATCTGTACTGTTCAAAATGGAAGGCACTAGCCACAGTATCACCTGAGATCACTTCTGATCCCTTGAATATCAATATAACTTGGCTAAAGCAACCAAATAATTGACTTTTAATTGTATTTTATTTTAATTAATTTAAATAGCTACATGTGGCTATTGGCTACCGTACTGGACAGCATAAATCTATGCAATGCCTGGCACATCTGGTTGAAAATGTCTGGTTGAAAATGAAAGGAAGCATGAAGAAAAAACACATGAATGAATGAAATACCTGCAATCTGTTTATAATCCTACAGATTTGCCTGGAACTTCACTTTTCCCCCTGTCTATCAAAGTTTTCTAGCATTGGTTCTGTTATCCAGTTTTTATTAGAATATTTACTTGTTTCCACATTTCAAGAATATATGACACATATATATCCTTTTGTTTCACCATTCTTATGCTAGCATCTCAGCAAACCACTATATTCCTCTAATTTTGTTTGCTTCTTCATAGCTAAAGCAAAAATTATGATCTATCATTCTGGTCAGAAAACCTCACTTTACCCATTTTCTCTCACAATTTTATTGGAAATTGTCTTGTTTTATTTATAGTGAAAAATTGCATAACCGTATAAAAATAATGTTGTACCCTATAACCAGCCTAAAAAAATAGTTAATAATACAATTTAAATTCCTATTTAGTCCTCAGTGGTCACATTTCCTTTCTTGCCTCACCAGAAATTATAGCCATCAAAATCATAATCCAATGATTTCAGTATATTTTTACCACATGTATGTCCTCCAAACAAAATACTGTGTAGTGTTGGGTTAGCTGTAAAACTATCTGAATAATAGTATACTGTAAAAAAATTTGACATAATATTTTCCTATTTAGAGCATGTTTTTAGGTGTATTCATGTCACCACATGCAGCTGTATTGTGTTCTTTCACTGCTGTATAGAATTTTATTGTATTAGTATATTTATTCTCCTATTGATAAACACTTCCATTTTTTTAAATATTTTCCCTTTTGTAACCAATTTTGTTTTAAGGATTCTTGTACACTTTTCTTTGTGTATAGCACTAGAGTATCTCTAGGGCAGGCATGTGGGGAAACACATGTTGGTGTGTGTGTGTGTTTTACCTTCAAGAGTTCTAAATAAAGAAGTACTTTGTTAATTCTTTGCATTATGAAGATCTTCTCCCACTTTATTCCATGTTTTTTCTTTGACAAAATGTTGATTTTTTAATGGAAAAAAAGCATCCGTTTGGATCATCCATTGCTCAAATCCACAAATAATTACTAAAGTTAGCAACTAGGCAACTTAGAAAACTCATTCCAAACACCCATAAAAATTAAAGCCTCAAAGTCAATGATGGTGAGTGCCATCTACTCTTGTAAAACCTAATACTTATCTGTATTTATAGATTTTATCTTCGTCATATTGTTTCTTTTTATCTACGTTATTTTAATAGCTTTGATATAGCTATGCAATTAATAATAAACTACTTTCCTATTCTTTCATATTCTCATGAAAATATTAAGTTTAGTTCATCTTAAATAATTTCATTAGCCATTATTCTCTCGTTTATCTTTTCCAGTAAATAGTGCAAATATATTGGTATTCTTCCAGTAATTATAAAAATCATATTCACTTGTTTACTTTTACTGGTTTTATCTATAGCTTAGCTGATTCACTTTATCCAAATATGCCCAATATTAGTTAGAAGTCTACATGTCTTTTGTAAAGAAGATAAAAATGGCTTAACAATGGAAAATACTTCCTAATCTATAGAATATTTGAAAAATAACTACTTGCTTTTTTCCAGGTTTACACCTATAATATAGCTGAAATTTTGAACTCACTTAATGTCATAGTGTAAGGTATGTGGATGCGCTTTAGTCAAGGAACAGGCCAAGGCAGACATCCAGGCCTGCGTGACTCACTGGGATTGGTGTACAGGCGCACACCTCCACTTGTTATATAACCTATTTGTGTAAGTTCATACTTGGTTCTAAGCCACTATTGTCTGTAGTAGGTATAACTACCCTTCTGACGCTGTGCATAAGGCTTGACATGGCGCTGGCACCCACAGAAAGAGACAGAGAGAGAACCACAACTGTCCATCTTGCATACAGACACAGGGGAGCCACGGCCCAGAGAGAGAAAGAATTAAGCTGCTGACCCTAAAGGCAAGGGAGAGGCTGACGTGCAGGCGCGGGGTGGCAGGAGCCACAGAGCTGGAGCAGACAGCTCAGAATAGGACAGTGTGAGAAAGCTGCTAATGAGAGAGCTAGCATAAGAGAGCTGCTGATGAGAGAGCTGCTGAATTAAACTGCATTTCACCTGCCTACAGCCCCAAGTGTTCTTTCAGCTATCTGCCCATCCACTCACTCCCCTCGAACCTTGGCATGGGCTCGAACCTGACCCCAGGCGTGACATTTGGCGTAGTCGTGGACCTAATACATAGTTTAAATAAAAATTGTGTCAGCAGGGCTTAAAACCTAGATGACTGGTTGATAGGGGCAGCAAACCACCATGGCACATACATACGTATGTAACAAACCTGTAAGTTCTGTACATGTATCCTGGAATTGAAAGTAAAAAATAAAATAGTGTCCAATATTTTATCTATACAGCTTCTAAACCCCTATGCAAGGTTAAACATAACAAATAAGACCACAGAATACAAAAACAATCGGGCAAGGCAGCAAACAGGAAACAGAGACAGAATCTCAACCAAGGTCTGAAAACAGGAATTTGAATATTAACAGAAGCAGTAGAATGACCAACCACTACTGAGACTAACAGTTTAAAATGTCTAAATCAGATTGCCAATTATATTGACTGTCCTCAATTAATTTAAAAACAAAAATTTTTTTAAAAAACTCTGTAATCTGAAACACAATGTTTATGGAAAAGATACTGGGAAATTTCAGCAGTCCATCCATAAGAAAAACAGAATTACAGGGACTCACATGCTGTCAGCATTCTCCCTGCCATGGCCTCAGATTCTCTTTTTATAGTCATTTCAATTTTCTTTCTGCGGTTTGACTTTTCCGTGTTTCAGAAATCTTAGCTGCTGATACCTCCTGAGTTTTATAATATAAAGCTTCAGCCATCAAAGAGAAGCTGACTCTTTCTTACACTTGATTCCAATTATCTCAGAGGATTTTAATTAGCCTTACTTAGACCAGGTGTCTGTTTCTGATCCAATCAATTGTTGCTGGGAAATCAGGATACTTGTACTGTGCTGCTTGAGTCTGTTCTCTGTCCCTGGCTACATTCATGGCCAAGGTGAGGATGCTGTCTACTAACATGGCTGCCCTCATGATGATACTGGGGCTGATGGGGCCAAGGAGAGAAGAGAGAAGCAAGTCTAAGTCGACATTTCTAGAGGCTCTCTTCCAAAAATAGCAGTCAGATTAACAGGTGGTGGTTCTACAGCCAGTAGAAAAATATTTTGGCTATCATGCAGAGATGTTCCTGATGTATTTTTTCTTTTTTCGTTTTTTTGTCTCATCTCTGTAAACACCTGGAGACGGGATGTTCCTGATAAGCAGTTTTTCAACAGAAAACAAAGCTATATTATGAGGTAGCAAAGATTATATCACTAGAAGTCATAAAGGAGAAGCTATAAAATAATTTATTAAGTATGATATAGAAAGGATTAAAGAAATGCCTAAGAGACTTAACTGAATTATTCTCTATCTCCTGACTTCGTGATCCGCCCACCTCAGCCTCCCGAAGTGCTGGGATTACAGGCATGAGCCACCGCGCCTGGCCTAACTGAATTATTCTCTAAGATCCACTTTAATATTCTATAATGCTTGATTTATTTCATTTCAGCCACCCATTGTTTCCTTTAGTAACATTAGCTTGTAGCTTTATGTTTATGTCACTGTGACTTATTTAGGAAACAAAGATGAATAGATGAATAAGGCAATTTGCACCCGCAAGGAATCCATCAATTTGACCAGACACAACTTTTTTGGTAATAGCAAGGAATTTTTTCACAGGGCATAGAAGTTACATGCCCATGAGACAATAAAAATGTTAAATCATACATTCCTGCCATCTCTTGCCTCTCTATTTTACATTCTATATTCTAACCACACCAGTCATCAAGACAAGCCGTCTGCTTCCATGAAGCCATTCCTTTGCAAAGTCTCTTTACTCTTCCTTTCCTTAGGTCTCTAACTAATATAAAGTTTCCTTTTACTTCTCACTACAAAACGTATTTGCTTTCTTCTTTCCTTGTACTTTCTTATCAATTCAGTATCATATTGCACTTATAGTCTCTTGAACAATTGTGTATGTGTGTTACTTTTTCCTACTGAATTAAGAGATCTGAAATGGCAAGGGCTTTGTCTGTTTTATTTTTTATAATCAAAGCCCAAGAGCATAAAATTATTTAATTGTATTATAATAAAATGAGGCCTGTCAACAATGGGAAAATTTCTGAAAAATGTGATCTTGAAAATCAAAGTTTGAGTTATTGTTAATAAAATAAAGTAAAATAATTAATATTTACATGTATTTTAAAGAGCTTCCAGACTTAATATTTGCTCTTAATGTGAAGGAGCATAATCCTGCCTTAAACATAGAAAAGATTCATATTTTATAATAAACTATAGGTCAATATTCTACTCACAGATTCTAGGGAAAATATTCCAGTTTTCAAGATGCAACCACTATGATTCATTTTTAACAATTATTTTCAAAGTTATTTCAAAGTACAATAAAGAAAAATGATTTGCAAATAAAGCAAAAACAATAAAAGCAGACAGAAATGCCAAAAATGTACTTGTCAAATATTGACTGTTATTTTAACTTAAGTTTCAAAATGTAAAATCTTATTTTAGAAAATTTATAGTAACTTAATAGGAGACAAAAATAAATCATGCCTTGAGAATTGCTTTTACAAAGAATATCTTCTTTACAATCTTTTTTATTATACAATAATAGACTAGATTTTTTGTAACAATGCAGAAGGTATTACAAAATAGTAAAAAATCCTGAAAAGATCATTGTTCCACATCTTTCCTATACATAGTTACAATAATTTCTTTTATAAATCTTTAAACTCTGTAACTATGATTCCTAATCTCTCCTCTCTTTCTTTGATAAAGTTCTATTGACTGTATATTATGTCTGTATTACATCCAATAGATTAGAGTTAAGATGCTTTAAATATCACATCTCATGGTTTTGCTAAAGCCAAGCACATCTTCGGAAAGATTAAATATCATTTTTCTCAAAATAAATCCAATTAGAACTCACAGAGTCAGTTTCTACCCATATATCCACAAAGATATCTCATACTGTATTCAGAATTTGCCTGAGTAAAGAGATGAGTCTTTCACCTTCTGGTAATTACTTGAGACTTAAAGAGTGACAGGCAATTCAAATCAGCTTTCACGATGTTAAATTATTTCCTAGGTCAATATCATGTATCATGTGTTATTATTTCACCTCTGAGTTACATCAAACAATTTTGCAGTGAATATCCTACAAGCATTTACATTTTCTGACAAAATATAAAGTACTTACATCATTTATATTGAATAAGTACTTTTTGTCTCAAATGTAAAATAAATTTTGATAAATTTGAAGCTTCAAAATTCTTATGAAAAAACGATTTTGTGAATTAGAAAGTACTATGCTGTTTTATTATGATATAGCTTTTGTTCCTGAAGAAATTTCTTTCAATTCTATTTTTAAGAATGTCAATAACTATTTATTGAACACTTCTGCAGATGTTTGATAGACATATGGAGGTATATAAGAAAATAATGAGACAACTCCTGCCCTCCAGAAGTTTTCATTTATTTGGAGATATTACTAACACATAAAATATCTAGAAAAGTATTAACCCAAGAAAAACAAAAATGATAGCTTACACTTAAAACATACCAGTTATTCATTTACTCCTCAGCAGCCTACTGGCCCTATTTTTGTAGAGAAGATCCTAAAGTACTGAGAGGTTAAACCATTTACCAGGTGCTATCGCTGGGCAGTGCAGAGTCGGATTTAGCCCAGGAGTGTGTCACCATGTAATCCCAGCACTTTGGGAGGCTGAGGCAGGCAGATCACGAGGTCAACAGATCGAGACTATGCTGGCCAGCATGGTGAAACCCTGTCTCTACTAAAAATACCATAATTAGCCGGGCATGGTGGTGCACGCCTGTAATCCCAGCTACTGGGGAGGCTGAGGCAGGAGAATCGCTTGAACCTGGGAGGTGGAGGTTGCAGTGAGCCGAGATCGACCACTTGCACTCCAGCCTGGCAACAGAGCAAGACTCTGTCTCAAAAAAAAAAAAAAAAAAAAAAAAAAAGAAAGAAAGAAACAAAAAGAACAAGAAAGAAAAAAAAGAATTAGGGAGTGTATGGAGTGAGGGTAATATAACAGGGTTCCTAGGGTGAAAAAAAGTAAAAAAAAAAAAAAAAAAAGTTCTTAGGACCCTTTACTGTGCAATTGTGTGCAGTAATGCTTTTAAATGAGAATAACGTGTGCAGTATTTTTCAATCAAGCTTTAAATTGTAAGCCTGGTTGAATGGAATCAGGAGAAAGAATTACAAAGTCTGTGCTTGAGACCATAGAATTAGTCTCAAAATCAAATAGATTAAAAGTTTAAAAGGAAAAAAACAAAATGAACAAGAGAAATATGATTTATAAAAGATCAGACTCTTGAGCATAACACCAAAACCACAAAATATTTTAGAGCTATGACTTCATAAATATATAAAGATTCTCTGCATTATCACTCAAGTTAGGAAAAGATACTGCAAATGTGGATAACGAAGACTTTCTGGATTAATATATAAATAGTTAGAAAAATCAGTAATTAAAAATGAAATATCCAAACAGAAAAGATGAACTAACGACCTGGAACTGGCAACCCCTACACAAACTGAGAGAGAAAGAGAAGGAGAGAAGGAGACAGGGAGAGAGGGAGAAAAGGAGAGAAGGAGAGAGGGGGAGAGAGAGACAGACAGAGAGAGAGAAAGAGCAAGCAAGGGACAAAAGTCAGTCTTCAGTAACCAATAACAAGATGAAACAAGTTTTGCAGAAGTTATAATAAAATAGAAGAATCAAATGATCACATAGGAAAATGTAGTAGAGACATGCAAACTGCAAAAGAATGGCATACAAAGCAATAACATATTTATGTTGTGAATGTGTATATTAAATCCTATAAGGGATAGAAAACAATACATGATATAAATATTACACATTCGTCTTTGAGAAAGGAAAGCATGAAATAAAAAGAACCTCTTTTAATTCAGGGAAACTTTCTTAATGAAATAACAAATGTAAAGAAAAATCACTTTTATCTAGCAATTTTTTTAAATTCAGATAACCACGTTGTAAATGACTTATCTTCAATAGTCATTACAGCTAGGGAATAGAGAGTATTTGCAACCCTGGGAACCAAAGAAAGAAGCTATTTCTTAACAAAAGTAAGCTTAAACTTGAGATAGCATTACTGTTAAAGGTAGATTATATATGCTATTTCCAGCCGTTCTGTGTCAAAAGATATATCCTTTCATGTGTAAAATTATATTCTCTTCCACCTAAAATGTAAACTTTGTTTTCAACGCAAGTTTAGTATGTATTTAGATAACTATGTGACATGATAAAAGCAAAGCTAAGAGATAATATTGGTTCAGAAACTGTATTTATATTAATCATTTCAGTTATATCTGTACCTACAAAGAGTTATCTACAAAAGAAAAAGTATTTTGTTGTTCTAAAATCAAAAAATTGCCACAACAACTTTACTTGAGTAAAATAAGAGTAAGCCTCTGATAGCTTCTAAACTTAAATATAATAAAACTATTTGGAGCTTTATTTATTCTTAGACATTATTTTTTGTCAATGTATAACTGTTTGTTAGCAGTAAATATTATATGAAATGCACAATGAAACACTTTTGATGAAATAGTCTTTTATATCTTAACTACTCTGGATTATATTTTGGGATTGTAGTAGAAGTAACAATATGTGTTCACTGCACAATTTCCTCTTTCTCAGAAATAGGAAAACAATATTTGCCGGCCTCTCTTGAAGACAGTTTCAGGACCACGTAACTGGAATTCTGGCCAATGGAATGTAGAGTAGATCTCGACCTTAAAATCATTCCTTTTGCCTCTCCAGCCCTTTTCCTTTCCATGGAACCTTAGAAGCCATGTGTTCCAGATGGTAAAGCTACAGTGAAAGAAGCTGGATCCCTGTACCACTCCTTGAAGAGGACCCCATCAAGGAAAGCTGCCTTAACCACATCACTAATGTCATCAAAGAAGAGATCTTTGTTTTGTTGAACCATTGTGATGTTGGACTTTTGCAAAACATAGTCTAACCTGTTCTAATAGAGGGCTGGACTATTAAGTTTATTAACTAATCAAAATATTAATCAGTAGCTTAAAATCATAAATGTTTAAAAATGAACATGAGGTCACGCCTGTAATCCCAGCACTTTGGGAGGCCCAGGTGGGCGGATCACGAGGTCAGGAGATTGAGACCATCCTGGCTAACACGGTGAAATCTCGTCTCTACTAAAAATACAAAAAATTAGCTGGGCGCGGTGGCGGGCGCCTGTAGTCCCAGCTACTCGGGAGGTGAATGGCGTGAACCCAGGAGACGGACCTTGCAGTGAGACAAGATCGCACCACTGCACTCCAGCCTGGGCAACGGCGCGAGACTCCGTCTTAAAAAAAAAAAAAAAAAAAAAAAAAGAACATGACCAATAATAATGGAAACGGCTCAGGTGATGATTCACTGTCCTCAAAACCAAAAGAATGAAGTCTACATAAGTGAAATACAAATGATTTTACTTTTAACAGTGGAGTAGTAGAGCATGGGAAACTAACCATTTATATTATTTAGGACGTTTTCTGTGTTGAAAGCCAAGAAAACTTCCTGCATACTAAGAATCTTCACATCTTCCTTAGAATATCTGAATTATAGGCATTCTCAATTATGAACATAATAACAATTTTTTAAAAATTCAATAACATGATTTTTCACAGAAACAAGGTCATACTGGCTATTCACATCTGGTTATTTGGATACCACCATCATATTTTTTGTTATTTTCACTTACTCTTTGTAGTGTTATTTAAGTCAATTTACACCAATTCACATTAGGATTATATATTTTCTGGTAGATATGAAAATAAATACATAGCTATTATAACACAAATTTTCATATACAACTTAAACTAATCTTGTTACTGCAGGTGATATAAATACTCCTACTAGGAACCACTCTATAATAAAGGATGGTAGGTTCCCAGGTAATCAAACTGCACTCTCCTCTACCCCAAATAACACCATGTTCGTTAAAACATTATTTTATCAGCTAAAGACATTGAATTATTAATTGCATCTGTTCTCTCTATTCAGCCCCCCAGCTCATCTACCCCCATTTTTATATCATAACAAGACTTTGTAGTTTTTTGTCTAAAGGTTTTTGGCCTGGAGAAAAGCAGAAGCAGTCTGAAATCTCTTTGATCTTAACTCATGGGATATCCTGGAGAGGAATGTAGGATCAGTGAGGTGGTGATGGAAGAGGTCTGTGAGCCCAACAAGGCTGTGGTAGCAGCAAAGGAGGTGACTAGATTTTGGAGACATGACTGCTGGTTGCACTGCAGGCCGCATCACAGGCTTGAGAGCTCCCAACTGCACTCAGCTTCTTATGTGCCTGGGGCCACATCAAGTCAGCAGTGATCTATGAGATCCATGAAAAGGCTGGTACTCTCAATGGAAGAGATGACACATGGCAGGAGGGTTTGGTTGGGTATGGGGAGGGGGATACAAGTGATAACAAGATTGACTGAGGGTAAATTTGCTGCTAAACTAGTAGAAAGGCACCACAGAATTGGAATTTAGTTGACTTAGAGAAAAATCTTAAATGTGGTGTTCTTTACATACTCAGTTTCTGGGCTATGATCCATGCTTTCTATACCAGCAAAAGTATATTAGTAGAGCCTAAACATTTTTAGCAGAGTTTTTCTAAGCGAACTGTAAGTTTTGCTTAAAGATGGTAGTAACAGATTTCTCCAACACAATTTTTAATATAATTCTCTCATGCCTTCTCCATACACACACACACACACACACACACACACACACTAATTGAATACTCCTTGATGCACATACCAATACCCCGTGATGCTCTTCCTTCTAATTTTATACACTCCAGGACCCTCTCAGTAGCAAAGAAACACATCTCTTTGAGAAACACATCCAGTAACTTATCTAAAGAAGGACTGAATCTCCCAATAAGAGAAACATTATCTTCATGCCGTTTCTACCAATGGATTATTTATGACGCTCTGTAAGATAAACATCAGAAATTTTTTTTTAATTGCATGGCTTTGTCCATTAATTTAATTACTTTTTTAAAGGTATCAAGTAACAGCTGCCTTGAACTTTTTCAAATCTACTGTCTGTTAAGGAACTAAATGTTGAGAACACAGTTACATTGATTAATGTGGTATTATGACATATGAAATATGATCTTTTAGAGGTTTAATTATTGCCTTTGTAAGAGAGACTGATATTATCAACTATTCTGAGGTTATGTTTGAATTACAAAGAAATTACTCAGTGTTTGTTAACATTAGTTTAGAAGTTTTAACACTCACCAAGTTCTGTTTATTCTTCTAAAGCATAACACACCACTCTACTAGTCATTTTTATAAACCTTGTAGGGTTTAAAGTTTGGATAATGTGAGGGGAATATTGAGTTTTCCCACAAAGGATACATCTAAAATTCTATTGAAAATTGTTACCTAGGGCTGATTTTTCTGCTTCTGCAAAAGGATATCCAGGCATTGGCATGGCATCTCCAGAGTATATCCAATTTTTATTCATCCAGATTCCCTAAATGATCTTCCTCAAAATGCAAACTACTGAATTAATACAAAGCATATGTTGCTAAATAAAAAAACTTCTAGTTCATATGAGCTACCAAATTAAAATTTAATAAAAATGGAAAGACTAACTCTCCCTTAAATATGACCTTGTCAAAAGGTCATGAGTTTTCTTTTCCTACTAGAGGCCTTCAAACACTAAATTGAAAACAGGTAATGCACTGTTGCCCTGCCCCCAACCCATCACCACTAGTCACTCAATGTTCCTCCACTTACGATCTTTACCAGAGCCCAGTAAGCCATCCACAGGGAAGGAAAATATGAGACTAAAATGAATAAGAAAATAAAGAAGAATAGAGTGAAGTTTGAACAATGTGGTTTTATTTCCCCATAATTACAGCTTTAAGCTGTTAGTTGAGAAAACATAATAAAACGCTAAGGTTTCCTATTATGTTTCATTCTAAACAGTAAAGCACCTTAATAGCTTCCCACTCCATGACTGACCAGTAATTCAATAGCAGATTTGTGTGTGTGTGTGTGTGTGTGTAAAGATATTTTCTTATACGTTTCATAAAGAAAATAAAAATGGACATCACTCTGGATTTATCATTATGCCATAGGGGAAAAAGGAAGTAATGCTTTCATTAGTAATTCTATTATTGAAATATGTTTAAGTATAAATGTTTGGACTCTTTTAAATCACTATGACTACGCAAAGATCTCAATACAAGCAATATTTAATATTTTTCTAGAAATTCATTAGTATTCAGTAAAGAAATCAAAATTCATCCAACAGTATAGCTTTTGAGAAGTACTAAATGAAGCTGGAAGATTAAGCTTTCTACTAATTTCCTATTGTTGTTAAATTCTTCATTAAGAGAAACAGGTTTTGTTGCTGCAAAACAAACCAAAGATATAAATAAACATAAATAAATAATAGCACCCACTAAGAAATCTGTGCTTAGTGAAATAACAGACAAATAAGAGTGCAAATGTGTAGCCATCTGGAGAATAAGAAAATCAAAAGTAATAAGCAGCATTCGGAATTTATTACAAAGAAATTATGCCAACAGCTTCTTACAACAGCAGTTTTCTATGGAAATGTTCAAATTAGTGGGTAAAAAAAATACATTTTATACTATATATTTGGACCCTACTGATATCATTTTATACATGATTTCATGGCATAATATTTGCTAAGTAATCTAAATTAGCTTGGCTATAAATGCTGTCATACTGATGCAAAATTTGCTATCACACCACAGTCAGTCCCCAGGAATGACACAGTTTGATGGAACTGTCTAGAGCCAGAGGTTGTGACATGGGGCTGTCTGCGACGTTGTGTTTCAGAGAAATTAATAAATCTGAAAGCAACTGAGATATCAGGAAGATACAAAATAGAAGGTAGAAAGGAAAGGAGATAATGAAAACTGCATAGGTCAAAGAAACAAGCAAAAGTTCATCCTCACTGCACTTCAGGAGGAATGTATATTTCACATGGGGATCTGAAATGATTCCTAACATCATCAGATTCATTTTGACAATTCTAACTCTCATCTGCTACTTCAGAATCTAGATGTAGGAGGAGGAAGAGGGAAAAAATATTTAAAATGTTCTTTCCCAGTGTCTTCATCAATTTTCAAATTTTCTGCTAATTTTCAATATTTCAGAAATCAAATTCCATTATCAGGTGACATTTTCCTGCTACATCTTCCAATGCAGAAATTGTTATTTTGTTTATCTTTGAATCCACAGTACCTGGCAAATATTATGTGCTCAAAAATATTTCTTGAGCAGAATTGTTGAACTATGAATGAGGGACCGTCTGCAGAATTTTAGTTTAAAGTGGTCATTGGAGCAGAAAAACAAACAGCTTTAGTTTATTCCACTTAAGAGTTAATTATATTTTTTAAAAAGAGCAATTTTGGGGCATATTTTCTTAAAGCTATGCTGTTCTCTATCATAGCCACTAGCCATATTCAATTTAAAAATTAAAAATACAGTTCCTTGGCTACATTAGCCACCTTCAACTACTCAATAGTCACATGTAGCTATAGGCTACTGCATTATAGCACAGTTCTATGATTGCAGAAAAGTCTTTTGGACAATGTTGTTTTAGAGCATGTAAGCACCATATCCTCATTTCCTATGCATATTTTCTAAATTGTATGTTAATTTGTTCATTCAAAAAATGTATTCAATATATATTATATGCTTGGCACTGACGATGCCAGAATAAATGAGACCCTTTTCTAACTACTTCAAACTTTTGTAGGAACATATCAGTCAACAGACAATAACACTACAGAGAGAGAGAGGCAAGTGCTATGCCATGGGGGGCTTATTGGAGAAGACTATGATTAGAGGCAAAAAATGATCAAGAAGACTACTGAAGTGATCACAGTAAACATTATTTATAATAATACTATTTATTATTTAATACTATAATAATTAAGCTACAAGAAGTAGAAATAGAAAGGAGGAAAAAGAATCAAATGCTATTTAAGAGACAGAAACAGTGTGATTTGATGATAAATTAAATGCAGTAACAGAGAAAGAGGGATCTAGAATGACTCCCATATCTCTGGCATGAATGAATGAATAGCCTACACTGCCACTATCTGAAATCAGATCTATGTGAGGAAAACCAGGTGGGTAGAGGAGAGAGGACCACTGAAACTTCAAATATGGGTGCTTTTTAATGACGATGGTATATGTGTGTCCAATATTCATGAGAAGGTTTGAGACTGGATACATAGTTTTGGGAATTATTATTATAGAACTATAGTTGGATCGGATCACATAACAACAGCAATAAAGAAAAGGAATTTTGACATTAAAGTCAAGAATAATTAACATTAACAATTTCTAGAGAAATTGAAGGAAAAAAATGAATGAGATCATAGAAAACAAGAGAAAGGAGTTTCAACCTGGAGTCAAGTTTCCAGAAAGTATGATTAAGACAAAGATTAGAAAAAATACAAACAGGTCCATTTCATCTAGCAGAAGGTCATGAATGACCTTAACACAAACATTTCTCATAAATGATAGGAGCAGAGTTTAGGTAACAAGATGTCCAGGACAGAAAGAATGAGGATGATGAAAGACATGCATAGACCATTCTTTCTAGGACTTGAGCAGATACGAGCTGGAAAGAGCTAGACATGAAGTGAGATATAGATGCAAAGGAGGATGCTATTTGTTTTCTGATTTTAATGTGGAATAGACTTGAACATTTATTGCTGTGTCCATAATCTATGCATCTAATAGGTTCATCTTAGCTGGTTTGGATTGATTGCAGTTTATCTCCAGAGCTACTGACCCTTGGCCAATGCTGTAAAATGTATTAACTAAAGATAAATGATGTTTTGTAACCATGGATCAATGAATTGTTTCAGAGCAAGATGTATCAGCCTGCCAGCACTGTTTAGTAATAATAATTGAATTTATAATTGCACCTAATTTCAGTGGAGCCTGGGGGAGGAAGACATTCAAAGTAAAGGCCGGTAACATAGCTAGAATATGTCTATATGAAAAGCTTATTATAAGAGATCTCCGCTGTGAGCAGATTTGGATCTCCTGCTACAGAAGTGCTTCACATGCACACCAGTAGTGGTTACAGTCTGGAACAGGCTAAGAGCACCTGTGTGACCCAGAGGTGGGAGAACAAAGAAACCTGTGCCTGGGACCTCTAGGTCCTTTTTCGTGCATATTTTTCTTGTGTTGTTCCTGTGTTATGCTATATCCTTTGCCCGTTATAAAGTTGTTCTGGGAGTACAAACCGAGCAAATGGAGTTTCTTAAGCAATGGACCACTTAAGGTGATTAAAGTGTAATTACCTCTGACTAACATAACTTCTCTAGCAAAAATGCTTAGCTTTTTCAGCCTCTCAAAGAATTTGTCGCAAGTGTAATTTTCAGACTCAACAGTTACAATTTATGAGGATAGTTTTTACCTCAAGGAAAACAAATTTAAGTAATAAAGTCTCATTTACACAAAGAAAATTTTTAAAGAAACAAAAATAATTGTCTAGTTTGTCCATTAAACAACTTACCATCAGTACAGGGATGTTCAAATAACTAATTTCCATGCAAACTATAACTTGTTGGTTGTGTTCTTTTACTGTCTGTTCAACCATATTGTCGCCCCTCCACCTTTGCTATTTTATTTAACATGCCCAGGTATCTCATCCAGTTCATTGGTTTGCAGTTAAATCCAAAGGTTTTCCAGGATCTAAGGGTAGGTTGAATCCCTTTGGTTCATATGAAAGGTCTTCTAATTACCTCTGTTCACACACATATTCAGTAAGTACCCAGAAAGGGAGGCCAGATGGTAATGTTCATAGATACAAACTAATATAAAATAGACATATCATGATTAAATGTTTAATTTGATTAAACAATCAAATGCCAAAGAACATAGCTTTTCAATCAGTTAGATGTAGAATTCAGTTCCTCACGGGCCCCGTTACTGGCTGGCTATCTGACCTCGGGAAGGGTAGTTAATGTATTTGAGCTTCAGCCTTTTGCTGTGGAAAATGGTAAAAATAACAATACTTCACAGTGTTATTGTGAGGGTTAAAATAAGATAATGTGTACAGAATATTTAGTCCAGTCACCAGCATATAATAACCACTCAATACATGGTAATAATTTAAATTCAGTGAACTAGGGTTCATTAACAAATTACATGGCCATAAATGCAATGTGTGCAAATATCAGTTTCCTAATATGAGGGTAAGTTTAAATTTACCTAACTGAATTTTTATGAACATTGACTGAATATATAAAGGGACTATGGCCAGACCACATATGAAAATAAAACTCTAATCCACACATCTGCATCAACCAGTCCAGAGAGCCAAACCATAACTTCCACAGTGATCAGCATGGAACAGTCAGGACTTTGTTGGTGACTGCCAGCTTTCCTAATTATTGCCCCTGGTTCCAACTCAAGACCAAGCAGAGAAAGCCAAATAAGATCCTCAGACCAGTCACATAAAATACCGTGCTTCTAGTTAGCCCTCCTTCAGCATCCCCATGTCAACAACCTCCAGTCAAAACATACCTGAAGCTTTATAGCTTCCCCACTCCCCTGTCTGCTTTTGAGTTTCTGTCCAATGCAAGTGATAGTAGCTCACTCCCTTCCTCTACCAAGATCTGAATAAATAGCCTCAGCTTGTTCTAATGTGAGTGGTCTTCTTCTATTTCAGCAGCATTATAAATGAAGTTAAAAGTTCAACATCGATTTTAAAATGCCATATATGGCATACACACACACGGCAAACACACACACACACACACACAATTTGTGTTATTGTGCAAAAAACAGACATGAAGTTACCATGGCCATTAGAGCTCACACACATGCAACCATTTGCTTGTAGATGTACTAATTTTCCACCAGGTATATAACCCAGATGCTTATAAAATAATCAGTACAATTCTCTCCCTATATCATTACCTCGATACAAATTCTTCATCTACTTTATTCCAGTTGCTTAATCTTTCTGCTTTTCCCTGCTCATTCACCATACATCATCTTCCTTTCCATGTTGTCTGTACTCTGTAGTCTAGCATTTTAGCAGCCAATATTCTCATTAATCTTATTAATCTTCAGTCCCATAAGCCTAGATAAACTCTGAGTAGACAAATATGGATTTTCCCCCAGAAATTCTCTTTCCTAGAGGGCTCCTTCTTTGTGTGTAATTGTTTCCCCACTCCATCCACATAGTCTGACATTGCTGCCAATCGTAGTAACCCTATCCCCAACATAAATGCTCTTGGGACAGGCAAATTGAACCAACTGAGGTCAAGAAGAATCCATCGAGTGTTTCTAGATTTTCTTTTTAGGTGCAAGTTTGGGAATTTATGAGTCTAGTGCTCTTGGAAATCATGGTTCTAGACTGGTGGAATAAGAGTGTGAGAATGAAGTTCTTATTCTAAAGATAAAAGAAAGAAGAATATATGCAATTATCCCATTCACTGCTATGGAATATAGAACAGGAAGAAAAATTCTGAGGATGTGGTAACAAATTAGTTGAGTCTAAGGTTGTGTTGAATCTGAGGTGGGAGCAGGAGAGAGAAGTCTGGGTTGTGGATAAAAGCTCTGGCAGCAATCCCAACCCATCCAGGGATAGTGGGTAGACTAACAATAAAACTCATATTTTCGATAGTTCTGGAAATTAGCCAGATATAGTTTATAATAAAACTTTATGACTACAACAATAAAGTGAGAAGTATTATATATTCAAGATAGAAATACACTAGTTTCTGTACGAATGTCTAAATAACAATTGAACATAAACAGCTGAAAATCCTATGGATTCTTGGATTTGTCTTACAACTAGTCATGTCTCTGAGTTCTTAAACTTGGTAAGTGGTGTTCTAAAACCTATTACTACAGCAGGACCAAGAAACAATATTTTGAGGGTAGGCGGGAGATGTCAAGAATGCTGTATTTGGGTCAAGATGCCCAGAGCAATCAATACACAACAGATTATCCAATGATAAATAGGAGTGATAAGCTACCAAGTCAATTCACAAATATTTATTGAGCACTGGATGAATGTCAAGAAAACAGTAATAGAAAATGCTTTGAATTGGCAATCGGGAGATTCTTATATTCCTGAGTTTGAAGATTGCTGGATCTGACTTTTGTCAAATCACAAATAAGCTCTGAATATCACTTTTCTTACCTGTAAAGGGGAGGTGTTGGAGTGGATCATCTTATTTGGGGTGCTTTAGAGCAAGCAAGTATAAAATTCTCAGCCTCTCCGCCAGGAAGTTGTTCAGTATTTGACTTGATTGAGCAGACACTTGAAAAATTAAATATCAAGAAAAGAAATCAATAACAGTTCAAAGGAATAATACATGAGCCACCACAAGGCGGCCTTATAAGCAAAATAAAAGTTGAAATAATTATTTCAAAGGAATAAGACGCTAGAAACGCAGTTACAGACAAGATGAAGTTCCTCTAGGCGGCCAGCGGAGGGAGACGCTGCTTCCCTTCCCCCGGCAGTGGGGCCTGAGGAGATGAGGGGACTGAGGAGATGAGGGGACTGAGGGACTGAGGGGACTGAGGGACTGGGGGACTGGGGGACTGGGGTTGGGGGATTGGGGAACTGGAGGACAGGGGAACAGGCGGACAAAAGGACTGGGGGACTGGGGAATTATGGGACTGGGGATTTGGGGAATTGTTTTCAAACGCGCGGGGCAAGGACTCCCCGCCGCCTCTGGAAGGGGTGAAGAACTAGGCGACTCTAACTCCCGCGGGGCGGCCGGGGAATCGCATTTGGTTCTCCCGCGGGAGTCGCGCAGGCGGGCGGCCAGGGGGAGTGGGCGCCGCACGGCAGCGCCCCGGGCGGAGGCGCAAGCGCCCCCGACTCACCGGCTCCGCGCGTCTCCCAGACCCGCGCTCTGCTGCGGCTCTTTCCTCTGCAGCTGCTGTCGAGGCCCCAAGTCGGTTATCCCGTGTCCGGGCAACCGCGGGGGCGGGGGCGGCGGCGGCGGCGTGAGGAGCGGGCGGCTGCTGCTCCCGAGCCTCCTGGCTCGAGCCCTTGGCCCCCGACTCCCCGCGTTTCGGCGCCCGATCAGCGCTCCAGGCCGCCCCCTCTCCGCCTTCTCCCAGTGCCTTTCCCTTTCTGAGGTAAGCGATTTGCCAACCCAACTCCTTTCCCTCTTTACCGGAGAGGGAAGGAGTGGAGACGAGTCAACGCCCCTTCGTACAACAGTGAGGTTAGAACATGAGGGGATCACAGACTTCCTCCACCTTCGGGAGGACCGCAGGATCTCTTTCTTGCCACTTGGGACGATACAACCAGGACTCCATGCGATAACCCCATGTGGTTTGGTTGTGACTTCAGTATTGAGAAACCTCAACAAACTGTTGAGGAGGAAAGGAGAACTTTTCCTAGTGTCTGAAAGTGGGGAAAATGACTAATTCAAGCCATTTCTCTAAGGGTCTGTTTCTTTCAAAAACAAATTTTTGAAGCATTGATCCTTCTGACAAAATACTTAGTGGCAGGCCGGGTGTGGTGGCACACCCTTGTGCCAGGGCTGTCCTGTCCCAGGACTTTGGGAGGCCGAGGCAGGAGGATCACTTGAGCCCAGTGGTTAGAGGCTGCAATGAACTGGGATCGTGCCACTGCACTCCAGCCTGGGCGACAGATCAATAAATACATAAATCAGTGGCACAAAATGTATTACCTACATTTTGTTTCTTCATCTGTGAATATACACTGTGAACTGAAATAGGTTTCAGAGGACAGTCGTGTCTTACACTATTCTCACTGTCTTCTTGAATGAAAACAAACACTGGACTATAAACTGAAGACGGTTAAAAAAAAAAAAAAAAAAAAGAACACAGTAAAGATTTCGCATTCTCGCCTTTTTTTTTTAGGAAGACGCGGTTGTAGGAGCTGAGGATATCTGCTCCGCACGCTCCTGCTCCTGACTCACCGCTGTTCGCTCTCGCCGAGGAACAAGTCGGTCAGGAAGCCGCGCAGCAGCCATGGCTTTTAAGGATACTGGAAAAACACCCGTGGAGCCGGAGGTGGCAATTCACCGAATTCGAATCACCCTAACAAGCCGCAACGTAAAATCCCTGGAAAAGGTGTGTGCTGATTTGATCAGAGGCGCAAAAGAAAAGAATCTCAAAGTGAGAGGACCAGTTCGAATGCCTACCAAGACTTTGAGAATCACTACAAGAAAAACTCCTTGTGGTGAAGGTTCTAAAACGTGGGATCGTTTCCAGATGAGAATTCACAAGCGACTCATTGACTTGCACAGTCCTTCGGAGATTGTTAAGCAGATTACTTCCATCAGTATTGAGCCAGGAGTTGAGGTGGAAGTCACCATTGCAGATGCTTAAGTCAACTATTTTAATAAATTGATTACCAGTTGTTAAAAAAAAAAAAAAAAAAAAAGATTCGCATTCTCATCCAGAGAAATCATTTTTCCAGGCAACACTGAGAACAGGCAATTGCCTGCCAAGGTTAAATCAGCAAAGTCTATTACTTTAAGAGGTGATTTAATTAGTAATCCTTTCTAAGAGGGGAAAACCAGCAAGTCCGTACCTGGAGTGTGATCCTTTCAGCCAAAGATGAAAAAAAAAGAAGCAATAACTAGCAAACTGGTGGAAGGTCTTAATCTCAAATTAATATATGCAGAAGCAGAGCTCTTTTGTAATTAAAAAATAGATTCAAGAATGCACTCCACTTTCCCATCTCCCTCCGTTAATTATTAAACTTTGGCTTGTTCTCAATACAATGTTAAATTATAAACCAAATGAATCATTTGCATGCCAGTAAATATGTAGTCATGAGGGTTCACAATATCTAAATGTGCATATTAAAACAATAGCTAGATTTTTTATCATAAAATAAAACTTTACGTACTAGAAATCTTACTATTGACAAGTTTCTCTTAATTAGAACTCATTGATAATTGCTAAACCCCTATTGTGGCAGGCAGAATTCTAAAATGGACCCCAATGGCTCTACCCCTTGTTATACACACCTGCATAATCCTCAGGACTTTAAATATGGTGGATTTCATTTTCGTGATTAGTTTGTTACATGACACAATTGAGTTGAAAAAGGGAGATTATCCAGGATGCGTTGGCCTAATTGGGTAAACCCTTAAAAGGGACTGACCTCTTCCTGGAGTCAGAGGTTTGAAGCATCAGAGGGATTTATCAAAGGGATATTCTCTATTGTCAGCTTTGAAGACTGACAAGACCCTATGGCAAGGAAGGCAGGCAGCCTCTAGCAGCTGACAATGATCTCAGGTGACAGCGAGCAAGGCAGTGGGGACCTCAGTCCTACAACTGCAAGGAACTGAATTCTACAAATAATCTGGAGGTGCTTGGAAGAGAACACTGAACTCAAAATGAGAATATGTCCTGGCTGGGCACGGTGGCTCACGCCTGTAATCCCAGCATTTTGGGAGGCCAAGGCAGGCAGATAACTTGAGGCCAGGAGTTCAAGACCAGCCTGGCCAACATGGTGAACCCCCATCCCTACCAAAAATACAAAAAAATTAGCTAGATATGGTGGCACGCACCTGTGGTCTCAGCTGCTCACGAGGCTGAGGTGGGAGGATTGCTTGAGCTTAGGAGGCAGAGGTTGCAGTGAGTCAAGATTGTGCCACTGCACTCTAGCATGAGCAACAGAGGAAGACCCCATCTTAAAAAAAAATAAAACAATTAAAAAAAAGGAGATTGTTTCCTGCCATCACCTTGATTTCAGCCTCGTGAGACCCTGTGCAGACAACCCAGGCAACCTCACTTGGACTTCTTACTTAGAGAAGCATGAGGCTAATAAATGGACATTGTTTTAAACTGCTAGACTTATAGTAATTTGTTACACAGCCAAAGAAAGCTAATACACATATTAACTTACTTCACATAAACAAAAGTGGGTATTTTGAAATAAAAAAATGTAGGAGTATCTCAGTAAACCCAGTGCAGGATTGTAGCTGAAACTCAAATAGAACAGAAATTGGACACTGCAAAATTAAATCAATACCAGACTTATCATCATAAACAAGAACCTAGTAGTGATGAGGTTTAGGACATGCTACCCTAAAATTTTTTAAGCTGAAGAAATTTTAGAAAATTGCAGAAGCAGGAAAGTCACTCTGACCTTCCTCTCCAACCATCTCCCTGGAAGGAGGTCATAAAACCTAGAAAGGATTTTCTGACCTTCCCCAGGCTCAGGTCATAAAACCCTCATGTGGGAGGTGCCCTCATACACCTGGAGGAAAGGAGCATCCTTATTCCTTATTGCTGAAGACACAGGGACACAGAGAAGAATCCAACCAAACAGGCCTTGTTAAGTTTCCCCCAGTTTACTACCATTAGCTCATACCCTTTGTGTAATATTTTTCCACGACTGTTCACTTTTCATCAAACTTACTAGAAAAATCACTCAGGTTTAACTGTTTCTTTGGATATTCATTTCCTTACGAAGGCTCCAGGGTCATGTAAAACTTCAGTGTGTATGCTTTTCTCTTGTTAATATGTTTTTTTGTTATAGGGGCCTCAGCTATGAACCTAAATATACAAAGGAAAGGATATTTTTCCTCCTGTACAATAGGCAAGGTGATCTTATTAGCAAATAGCAAACCAGATTTTCCACAAAAGCAGAACAAACATAAATATCCAATTTTTCTATAGCAACACTAAAAGACAGAATAAAGTGATATAATAATCATGCATAGAGAAAACAATAATCAAATAAAAATACATTTCCTACAAAACTATCATTCAGGAGCAGAGTTAAAAATATTTTCAAAGAAAAAAAACAAATTTTACCATTAGCCAACCTACACTGAACAATGTACTTTAGGAAGAAAGAAAATAGTAAAGACATTGGACAGGCGTATAGTTAAATCTAAGCAAGCTTTCAGTATATGAAACATGTTCAGCCATACAATTGTCTTCCAAGTGTTCTTGGTTTTCTCTCCCTAACCATCTTTTATCCAATTATTCCTTAGGACCTGAGCATGCTTATGTTTTAATGTATTTCCTGACAATGCTAGACCATTTCATGAATTAGATTTAACAACAAGTATTCAATGCTCCTTTTAAAACTTACATCAGAATTATCTTCAGCCACTCTTAGGGTAACTAAATGTATATCACACCTGTCATGGAGAATGAGCTAAGACCTCTTACTTACTAATAATAATGTTGTATTAAGATAGAACATAAGGGTCCACAGTAGGTAATTGGAACTGGTATCTAATTATATCTGAAAGAGTGACATGATATCAATTTTGCTAAATTAAAAATTATTGTCTTTGGCAGCCATTCTCCAAAATTCAATTTGCTTACATCGAATTACTTCTTACAGCAAACAATTCATTTTTATTTTGTAACTCACACTAATATACAATGAGAAAGTAAGAAGTTCCAAATGAGTATTACTGATATTTCCCTATAATGGCCTATTTTTTCAAATATTTCAAAATCAGACCATTTTGCCTTTTCATAAATGGTATAGAATGTGGAGACCATCTTAACCCCATTTATGTGCTAAAGATTACCATTACAGCTTCCTAAAGCTAATGTTAAATGATCCTAAATGCTAAACGTTCCTACAGATATCCCTGTTGTCACCCTCTGTGAGTAAGTTGTAGTCATTTATCCAGGCCAGTGTGCCTCAAGTTTCATCATAAGCTTTAATACATCCCATCTGCTTGTCATAAAGCATGTGGATCTGCTCTCAATCTGTGTGCTTTTTAGAATACCTAGGCTCCAACACTTCATCAGAGAACACAGCCTCAGACTCTCTCTGGGCAGTTTTAATAAAGCTTGCCTGAAAGGATACAATTTACAGAATGTAAGTTGTTTTAAAGATGTAAAGTACTGTGCCTTTTGGACATGCTTTCAGTTCTTTTTCTGAATCAGATGAAAACACCACCAGATTATTGATTAAAACATTATTACCTTACTACATTACAGAGTCATTTTTACTGTGTTCCATCACTCTTTCTAATTTATCAAAGAGCACTATATTAAAAAGACATATGAAACATACTATTACACTTTAAAAAGTTTCAGATGATATTGTCCACCATATCATTCAATGGTTCCATGCAAAATTCTGTGTAAGAAACTGGGGTGTGTGTGTGTGCACACATGTGCATGGGCTAGTGTGAGGGAGGGGGTAGAGAGAGGGAAAAAGCGAGAAAGGTTTAAGGAGGTTGAGTGCAAGGACAAATCAGACAGCAGTTGTTTAACCCAAGAAAATAGTGTAAATCATGTATAAATTGTGCCCCTTATGTCTTGTCTACCAGATGTTAAGCTTAATATAAGCAATTATGTTAACTCTTTGGTCCTGATTTTCTACTGATACTTACATTATATTAGTATTTCATTATATATTTTTGTTGTATTGGCCTTAAATTTTTTGTGAGGAGTGAGTCGTAGAAAAGTAAAAATAAAAGTGAATGTAAAGGGAATACTCAATAAAGATACAGCCTGTGAAATTCATGCCATTTAATAAGCTGTCAGTATTATTTCTGCACTGTTTGGGGAAAATTAAATTGTTATTCTCTAAGACAGCCATGATGTTACCTGATTCATAACAGTCTTAGCACATTTAGATATTGCCTGTAAGATAGCATTGTCTAAAACTGAATCTAGTGTCCTAGAATTGATCATGATTTTGGAAAGCAGCAGACTCAAAAGCTGTTACAGGCATGGCTTCTACATCTCTGACTCCTCATGGAAATAGATTTAAATCCTATAGTGAAAAATTATTCTGGTGGCTTAAGCTTATTATCTATGCCAGAAATCCTATTTCAACTACAATGCACAACAGTCCTTTTAGTCAGCAAGCATCCTCTCATATTTGATAGTCTTCATTTCCTTTGACTTTTCCTTTTTTCCCCTTAATGGTAGGAACCTAGCATTCTGGTATAAAATTTTCTTTAACTGTCAAAACAAGTCAATAGAGAATACACCTGAACAGAGAGACATATAGACACATGTGTATATATATATGCGTGCATCTATTTATCTCTCTCTCTCTCTCTCTCTCTCTCTATATATATATATATATATATATGCATGTGTGTCTATATATACTCACACACATACACATATCATGACTAGGTCTCCTGAATTGTCTTTCACTAAAAAACTACTAAGAGAAAATGAAGAAACACTTATCTTTTCTCATGACTATTTCTATAATCAATCAGTATAATCACTTCCTAATTTCTAAGTTTATTCATTGGTGATTTACTTTTCCTAAAAAGTTCTGAATAAAAATTATAGTAGTTTTACTACCATTTATTTATTGAACACTGTCACATGTCAGATTGTACACTTTCCTCTCCTCCAATCTATCTCTGGAAAAAATATATATTATGTTTCTTTTTCATAGCAACTGTGATTTGGAACAAGTTAAGTGACTTGTCCAGAGCCACACAGTTTGCAATGAGTAGAATTAAACTCACACCCAACTGTGACTCAAATCAGTGCACTTCGTAATACGTTACTCAGCCTGTTTTATAGGCATGCATAAAAAATCATCTTCAAACGACTAATTAAGTATGGTTTACTCCATTTTTCCTGTGAAACACGAGCCAAACAAAATGGTCGTAATAATCATGAGGGAGGTGGATGATGAGTGTCATAAAGAACAATGTTTTCATTAGTTGGGATCCTGTCAAGAAATAGATGAAATGCTCAAGTGAGGTCACTCAGCAAAATCTAATAAAGACAGTGTTTGCCAAATGTGACAAGGTTAAGGGAACCCTCAGGGGTGGTGTACTCTATAAGGCTACCAATAAATGAAAGCTGTCACCACTCCTGGGCCTGAGAAAGCAAGGATGGACTCAGGCACATACAGAGCTTAGAAGTCACCACTTTACCCTAAAAAAAAAACAAGTTTCTTACATACATTGCAGAAGTGAGGTCACAGGGAAAACCATGGCCCCTCAAATTGGAAAGTGATAGGCAAATACATCTTTAAACAAAAAGTAATGAAGCATACAAAAAGTTAGGAGACATACAAAAAAAAGCAAAAAATAAAAAAAAAATGCAGTATGAAAAGACAGAGCAAGCATCAGAACCAGACCAGGATAATGGCAGGGATGTTGGAATTATCAGACTATGAATTTAAAACAACTATGATTACTATGCTAAGGGCTTTAATTGAAGAGGTAGATAATGTGCAAGAACAGATGGTTAATATAAGCAGAGAGATATAAATTCTTCAAAAAGAATTAAAAAGAAATGCTAGATATAAAAAAACTGCAACAAATAAAGATTGTCTTTGCTGGCTCATTATTAGACTGAGCGTGGCTGAGGAAAGAATCTCTGAGCTTGAATACATATCTTTCAAATTTGAAAATCTGGGACAATAAAGACTAAAAAAAAAAAAAAACAGAACCAACTATCCACAAACTGTGGGACAACTACAAAAGGTGCAGTGTATTCATAATGAGAATACCAGAAGAAGAAGAGAGAAGGAACAGATATTTCAAGCAATAACGAGTGAGAATTTTCATAAATAAATGTCAGACACCAAACAATAGATCCAGAAAGCTCAGAGAACACTGAGCAAGATAAATGCCCCCAAAAAGCCAAATGTAGGCACATCATATCCAAACTGCAAAGAAATCAAATATTTTTTTAATCATAAAAGAAGCAGAGGGAAAAAAAGCACCTTACTTAGAAAGGAGCAGAGTTACAGCTGACTTCTCAAAACCCATGTAAGCAAGAAAAGAGTAGACTGAGATACATGAAGTTTTGAAAGAAACCCACCAACCTAGAATTCTGTATCCTGCAAAATTATCCTTCAGAAGTGGGAAAATAATGACTTTCTCAGACAAATTAAAACTGAGGTAATTTGTTGCCAGTTGACCTGCCTTGCAAGATTTTTTTTTTTTTTTTTGAGACGGAGTCTTGTTCTGTCGTGCAGGCTGGAGTGCAGTGGCACTATCTTGGCTCACTGCAAGCTCTGCCTCCCAGATTCACGCCATTCTCCTGCCTCCGCCTCCTGAGTAGCTGGGACTACAGGCGCCCGCCACCACGCCTGGCTAACTTTTTTTGTATTTTTACTAGAGACGGGGTTGCACCATGTTAGCCTAGCCAGGATGGTCTCGATCTCCTGACCTCGTGATCCACCCACCTCGGCCTCCCAGAGTGCTGGGATTATAGGCGTGAGCCACTGCACCTGGCCAAGAAATTTTAAAAGAAGTTCTTCAGAGAGAAGAAAGATGATATATTTCAGAAGCAGATCTACATTTAAAAAATGAGCATCAGGGAATGAGTAAGTAAAGGTAAAATAAATATTTCTTTGTATTCTTAATTGGTCTAATAGATAACTGTTCAAAATTACAATAAAAGCAATGTATTGAATGATTTTACCATTTTGATAAATGAAAAAAATGACAGCAATGTCATAAGTGTCAGGAGGGAAAAATTAGGAATAAATTACCTGCATTACCCATGAAGCAGTGCAGAATTTTTTGGAAGTACAGTTACATTAATTATAAAAGTATACTGCAAATTCTAGTGCAACCACTAAAAAATTAAGAAATATATCTGATATCCTAAGAGAGAAGACAAAATGAAATCATATAAAATGCTCTATTAAAACTAGAAAAGGCAGAAACAGAGGGGGAGATTTAAAAAGACAAGCAACTAAGAAAACGTTCCACAAATAGTAAAGTGTTGTAAATATGCTAGATATTCCCGCAACTATATCAATAATCATTTCAACTATAAATGGTCTAAATCACCAATTAAAAAAGAATCTGACAGAGTGACTAAAGAGCCAGACCCAACTATATGTTGTCTACCAGAAACACATTCTTTTTTTTTTTTTTTTTGAGACAGAGTCTTGCTCTGTCACCCAGGCTGCAGTGCAGTGGCGCTATCTTGGCTCACTGCAAGCTCCGCCTCCCAGGTTCACACGATTTTCCTGCCTCAGCTTCCCAAGTAGCTGGGACTACAGGTGCCTGCCACCATGCCCGGCTAATTTTTTGTATTTTTAGTAGAGACGGGGTTTCACCTTGTTAGCCATGATGGTCTCAATCTCCTGACTTCATGAGCCGCACATTCTTAATGTAAGGACACAGAATAAAACTAAAAGTTGAAGAAAGATATACCATGCTAACACGAATTAAAAGAAAAATTGGTCGGCTTTATTAATGTCAAACAAAGCATACTCTATAATTAGGAATATTATAAGATATAAAGATAGGAATTCCATAATGATAAAGGTGTAAATCTTCCAAGAAGACATAACAGTTCTGAATATGCTTGCAACTTGATGTCTATCCACATCAAAATACATAAGGCAAAAACTAATATAACTGCAAAGAGAAATAGAAAAGCCACCATTATATGGTCATGTGTCACGTAAAGATTGAAATACATTCTGAGAAGCACATCATTAGGCAATTTTGTCATAGTGCAAACATCATCACATGTACTTACCCAAACCTAGATGGTGTAGCCAACCCCACATCCAGGCTACATGGTATCATGGTATAGTCTATTGCTCCTAGGATGGAAACCTGTGTAGCATGTTACATTACTGAATAGTCTAGGAAATAGTAACAATGCTAAGTATTTGTGTATCTAAGTCTATCGAAATATAGAAAAGGTACAGTACAAATATGATATAAAAGATAAAAATGGTACACCTGTATAGGGAAACTTACCATGAAGGGGCTTGCAGGACTGGAAGTTGCTTTGGGTGAGTCAGTGAGTGAGTGGTGAGTGAATGTGAAGGCCCAGGCCATTACACTACTGTAGACTTTTAAGAACCGTACACTTAGGCTACAATAAATTTATTTGTAAAATATTTTCCTTCTTCAATAATAAATTAACCTTAGGGTATTATAACTTTTTAACTTTATTCATTTTGTAACTTTTTAAAAACTTTTTGATTCTTTTGTAATAATAACATAAAACACAAACACATTGTCAGCTGTACAAAAATATATTCTATATTTAATTTTCTATTTTATTTAATTGTATTTCTATTTCATTTTATTTTTTTCTATTTAATTTTATTTTTACTCTTCAAGTTAAAAAACGAAGACACGAATACACACATTAACCTAGGCCTATACAGGTTTAGGATCATCAATATCACCTCTTCTACCTCCACATGTCATCCTACTAGAAGCTCTTCGGGGCAATAATATGTATGGAGCTGTCATCTCCTACCATAACAATCCCTCATTCCAAAATGGCTCCTGAAAGGCCTGCATTAAGCTGTTTCATAGTGAACTTCTTTTCTTTTTATAAGTAGAAGAAGTATACTTTAACAATCAATAGTATAATACACACATACATCAGTGACATTTATTATCATTATCAAGTATTATGTACTATACATAATTGTACTTCTTGTACTTTTATAAGACTAGCAGGACAATGGATTTGTTTACACCAGCATCAATACTAACACGTAAGTAATGCATCTCACTACAAGCTTATGATGGCTATGTAATCACTGGACATTTTCAGCTTCATTATACTCTTATCAGACCACCACCACCACCACCATTATGTGGTCCGGGTTTGTCCAAAACATCGTTTCATGCTGTCTGACTATAGTTGGAGACCTCAACACATTTCTAACAGTAATTGAGAGATCTAGCAAGCAGAAATCAGTAAGGATATAGTGGAACTGAACAGTATAATCAATCAACTGAATCTAATTGACATTTATAGAATACTTCATCTAACAACAGAAGACACATTATTGTCTAGCTTACATGGAACATTCACCAAGATAGACCACATTTCGAGCCATAAAACATAGCTTAACAAGTCTAGGAGAATTAAAATCATATGAAGTATGTTCTTAGATCATAATGAAATTAGACTAGAAATCAATAACAGAAAAAATGGTCAGAAAGTCCCACATTATTTGGAAATTAAACAATATTCTTCTAAGTAATACATGGGTCAAAAAATTGGTCTCAAGAGAAATTTGAAAAATATTTTGAACCAAATGAAAATGAAAACATAACTTGTCAAAATATGTGGGATACAATGAAAACAGGGCCTAGATTGAAATTTATAGCATGCAATGCACAGAATAGAAAAATGAAAGATATTAGATAAATAAATAAAGTTTTCCCATTAGGAAGCTGGAGAAAGAAGAGAAGTATAAATACATAAAACAAGCAGAAGAAAAAATAATCATGATAATTGAAACAGAAATCAGTGAAATTTAAAATAAGAAAATAATGGAGACAGTCAATGAAACCTAAAGCTAGTTCTTTTAAAAGGTCAATAAATTTGACAAACCTTTAACCAGGCTAACCAAGTAAAAAGAAGAGGAGATACAAATTATGAATATCAAAAATTAAACAGAGGCCATCACTACTGATGACATGAACATTAAAAGAATTATACAGGACAACTATAAGCAACTCTATACCCACAAATTTGATAATTTAGATAAAATGAATCAATTTCTTGAAAAACACAATTTACCAAAAATAGATAACCTGAGTAGGCTTATATTTATTAAATAAATTGAATCTTCCAAATCAGTAAGCACCACATCAAGATTTTCACTGGTGAATTCTACCAAACATAAGAAAACATGATACCATTTTCTACAACCTCTTCAAGAAAACAGTAGCAGAGGCAACTCATTTTATGAGGACAGTATTACCTAGTACCCAACAGGACAAAGACATTATAAGAAAGGCAAATTATAGGCCAATATTGTTCACGAACATCCATGTAACACTCCTCCAATATATTAACAAATTCAATCCAACAATTTTATAAAAAGAATTCTATGCTAATACCAAATGGGATTTATTCCAGGTGTGTGAGATTGGTTTAACATTTGAAAATCAATTACTGTATTTCATCACACCAGCAGGCTAAAGAACAAAATTATATGATCCTATCATTAGATGCAGAAAAATAACATTTGACAAAATCTAACACCTATTAATGATTTTTAAACTCTCAGCAAATTAGAAATAATGGGAACTTCCTCATTTTGATAAAGAAAACCTACAATAACCTACATATAACATCAAACTTAATTGTGAGAAGCTAGATGCTTTCACCTCAAAATCAGGAGCACGGCAAGAATGCCTCCTCCCACTACTACAACTTCATCCTGGAATTCCTAACTCTTGCAAAAAATGGGTATAAGATGTATGAACATTGTGAAGCATTAAATACAATCACCTTTGTTTGCAGATACTATGATGGTCTATATAAAAAAACCCAAACAACAAATGAGAAAATTCCTGGAACTAATAAATTATTATAGCAAGTTTGCAAGAGACCAAATTAAAACACACAAAAAATAATTGCTTCTCTATATATCACCAATAAATGATTGGAATTTGAAACAAAAAGTGCAACATCTACATAAGCTTCCCCATAATTAAATACTTAGGTATAAATCTAGCAAAGTATATACAAGAACTATGTGAGGAAAACTATAAAACTTTGATGAAAGAAGTAAAAATAATTTAAATAAATGGAGAGATATTCTATGTCTATGGATGAGAATATTCAAAACTGTAAAGATGGAAGTTCATTATGACTTGATCCTTGTTGTAGATATCAACAAACTTATTCTAATGTTTATGTGGAAAAGCAAGAGACTCAGAATAGCCAACAAAATATTGAAGAAGAAATAAGCCATATGACTGAGGCCACCTGACTTTCTAAGACTAAATACAAAGCTACAATAATCAAGACTGTGGTATTGGTGAAAGAACAGACAAATAGAGCAATGGAACAGAAGAGAGACCCCAGAGAAATATTAAAACAAATAGTCAGCAGGTCTTTGACAAAGAACCAAAGGCAATTCAACTGAGAAAGGACAGCCTCTTCAAGAAATGGTCCTGGAACAATTGGACATCTTATGCAAAAAGAAAAAAATGAATCTAGACAAAGTTAACTCAAAACAAATCATAGACTTTAATGTAAAACACAGGCTACATCAAAATAGATTATAGACCTAAATGTAAAACACAAACCTATAAAATAGGAGAAAATCTAGGTGACCTTTTATTTGGGTATGATTTTTAGGTACACCAAAAGCACAATCCATGAAAGAAAAAAACTGATAAGTTGTACTTCATTAAAATTAAAAACCCCTATTATTCAAAAGATGGTGTTAAGGAAATGGAAAGACAAGTTACAGACTAGGAGAAAATACTTTCAAAACACATATGTGATAAAAGATGCAAAGAACTATCAAAATATGCTTTAAAACCCAACAATAAGAAAACAAGCAACTTAATCTTAAAAAATGTCCAAAAGATCTGAACAGATACCTGTGAAGGGAGAGTAGCAGGATGAACCCCAGGCTGTAGTGCATCTCTGAGAATGTCTCAGCCAACCCAATGCAAAACTCCAAAGCAAAAAATGTCTAATATACGAGTCACATGTTGGGTAGATATGGCCTGGCTCTAGTGCTTCTGCCAAGCTCAGGCATTGACTGGGAGAAGCCTAAAGAGAGCATGGCCTCAGTGTGAATGCTATGAGTGCTATGAGGCACCTCTAAGGTGCATCGCTGGAGGCTGTCGACTAATTATACTACTTGTAGCATATTCCTTATTTTTTTTTTTTGCAGGGAGATCTGAGCCAGGCATGACTATGGCTTGGAAGGTAGTATATTCTGTGTAGTTTGGTGTCCTAGTTAAAATGTATGCCTTTAAAGAAGCCTGGTATCAAGTTTTCTATTTAAATAACAGTTTTCAGCAGGACAGTTCTTGACCTTTGACAAACCAAATGCAATTTATTTGCTAGTGCCATTTGCCAGACACTCTGAAAAACATCTCAACTTGTGACAGACTTCCCTAATTCTGTTGCATTTGGTAAGACAAAAGGGAAGAGGCAGAATAGTTGACCCTACACCTTGAATATGCCGCACAGCAGTTTACAGCTTCAGGTGCAACTCAAAACTGACCACATTAAAGGTTACCTGGTAAACAGGTCAGAGCAACATACACAAAATTATTATATTTATCCTTCTATATCCAAAGAGGTTCACCAAGTCTTTTGCCTCTTTGATTAGTGAATAAGGCACCATCATTTACATCTCTCTGTACAAAATATACCTTGATGTACCCAACACAACTGGGCCCTTAGAAGCTTCAAAAGCATAGCAAAATTCAGAGCATTTGCACGATGTAGGTCACCAGTAAAATTAGCCCTATTTTATCTGCATAATGAACCTGCATATTAGTTCTAGAATGTCAAAATGATAAAGGGCCGTCTAGACTACATAAGAATAGAGAGGCAAAGATTTGGCATATTCTTACGGCAATACACCTTATGGGTAGCTGTATTGCCATCTTCCAAGTGAATCTAATTTGCTTCTGATTATATTTGCTGATGTGAATCAACAAAAGAAGCATTGTTAAGTTCATCATTATATATCCCGAACCAGGGGCCCTGCTGGCTTTTTGCAGCAAAACTATCACATCTGATTCACCAACTGAATTTTTAGCAATTCTGCAGTCATTCTCTAAAACCTAAGTGATTTTGCACCAAACAGAGGTAAAGTAGGGCTATAAGAGGAATCAGTACTCTGCTTCCTTTAAATCTTTGATCAAGGCACTACTCTGAAATTCCTTCAGATACATGGTATGACTGTTGGTTTATTTTCTTGGTGAGAGGTGGGATTGGCTTTTTCACCATAATGACTCACACTTCATGGGTCATAGTATTGATGTGAGGATTCTGCTAAATATGTAGTATATTTATTTACACTATATACATCCTGGATTTGGGAAAATAACCACATGATTTGTGGATGGTCATAAAGAATCCAGTGGAAGGAGAAAGGGAATCAAAAGTCCCCACATCCCCTGGGCTTCCCATTGCCCTCACTCTATTATACTTTGGTGGTATTTAGGGTCTCTGAATATTAGCACTATTTCAGGGGCAGGACCTAATAATACCAGGAGTTCTGGGTACATTCCTTTACCCGATATATATGGTAATGGCTGTAGGCCCTTCAAGGCAAGGTTTAGTGGGAGAGTCATAGCCTATGCCAACAGCTACTCAGTTAAGGTATTTTATGTCAGCCTCCTCTGGGAAGCTGAGGTCTGAAACTTGGTAAAAGTATATGAGTCCCTTAAGGAGACTTGATCTAGGTTTTGTCCACCAGATCTACAGACTCGGCTTGTTTCACAAAACACCTCATAGGCTGCCCAACTATTTTATTCTTAGAGACCCCCTGAGCAACTGAACATCATCACAGTTTCCCATGGAACATTTAATCTGCTGTCACTCTGTCTGTGAAGCTCATTATGATCACTATTCCAACCTTGTATGTGATAGTAAAGTGCATCCACCAGCCTTCTGCAGAAAAAGGGATGACTCAGTCAACAATAGAAGTTCCTTGAGATTTGGGGGTTCCAATTGCATAGCCTTGTTCATCTCTGCCCAATATTGCCCTTTTGACTACTCAGTGAGTCTCTGCTTCCCCACCCCTGCCCTAAACTTAGTATGAAAGACCCGGAAGTCTCTTCCAAGTACTGGCTCTCAGCCTCCATTAATTAATTGGTGGTGGATCCCTGCCTTCATTAGAGTCAAGCCACTGGCTTGATTCTTAATCGTATTTGTCCTGAAACTTGAGGAGATGAGGACTTCAACAAAAGCTGACATAGGAGCTTTCTCATTTTCCACTTATGTTCTGAATTAGTATTCAAGGCCTCAGTTTGTTATTTTCTCTGTATATACTATGCAGGGTCATGTAACAAAGTTAGCTGACCACTCAGCCTTTATAATCATTATTGTTGCAATAGAGACTAATTTACAAATCGGCTGATTCCTAACACCTTACATTCTGTCGAATAATGATGTTATCCCTTGACTCAGACTACTGTGTTATATTTCTCTCTAGTGAGCATGTTGGCCATGTGCTTCTTAGCTATATGAGAAATCAATCTCAGAATCTCAATTTGAAGCTCTGTTTGCTGGGGCCACATATACTACCAAATACTGCTATCAACAAAAAGAAGGCATTACAAATAGGTACTGTGGAGAGCTAAATAAAAGGATAACATACAACATATAAGCAGGATTTGGGGAAATCAAATGATTGGTTAAAAATCCTGGGAATAACAAAATGGTGAGTTTTTACCACCCATAGCCAGAGCACGTAATGGGAAATAGAGGTAGCAGAACCCAGAAATATCAACTATACTCCTAGAAGAGGGTCATCTGACAGGAGTTCTAGCCATCAGTAGAGTAGTAAGAGTGAAATGGGAAAATTAATTTCCAAATATCACCATTCTTCTGCCCTCCAATCTCTTGCTGGAAATCCCATTAGGAGATGGAAGCCAGAAAGCAAGGGTTCTCCTTTATTTATTCCAAATAATTCAACCATTTAGAGCACAGAGCAGGATGGTGAATGGTGGAGAAATAGATTCAGATGAGCAAATAAAAGTATCCAGCAGGGTGTTAAATGCTTATACAGATGTCTAGGAGGGTGCCCTAAACCCACCTGACCCAATGTGGGTCTAGCCTCAGGATAAGAGATAATAGGAAATAGCAGAAATTCAGGATAGTTTTGATAAGGATACAAAATGTTACTGGGTTACTTTCCGGTTGAAACCCAAGAAGATGCTGACCCTCAGAGAGCAGTCCATAAAACCAGCATGGTATAATAACAATATATTAGGAATTGTGACAGAGCAATTCCGTGTAGAGGTAATCTGAGAAAGCCTCCGTCATGCTCAAATCTCTCACAGTCACAGAAAAGAGAGAAAATGAGACTGAATCTTTCCCATGTTCACTGCTCTTCTTGAGAGGGCGATAGGGCATCTGAGACGGTGAGATGAATTGATGAAATCCCCTAAATAGTTATGGAACCCAAAAACCAATGCATAAAAGCTACAGTGGAACCTTAAACATGGCCTCAGATGCCAGTGGTACTAGATGCTAACAACCAAAGACCTTAGGGTAGGCTCCTTCTCAGATGTGTGGCATAAGATAGAGGACATACCACACCCATCGATGACAAGGAACTCCATAAAACACGGTGAGTAGAGGAGTCTTGAGTATACTCTGAGGTCATTAAGTACAATTGAAACAAAATGTACTGAAATATATAAGCTCCACTGAAATCTACTGGATTCAATTATGAGCCATCAACCAAGTATTCAAAACAGAGAGTATGTAATCGATAAGTAAAAAGTTACATTTGCCACCTGCATATGTGATTTGAAAATTCCTACCCAGAAAGCTGTACGCACACACACACACACACACATACACACACACACATATTATATCTACATAGTCTGTTGCACTAAAAATAATTTGAGCAAAATTTAGATCAGGGTGAATAGAAAAATTTTTCAATACCCATAGTTCTGTTCTGACTACCATCAGGCATTTCAATTTGTAATTCCAATAAAATATATTACCCAAATGGCCTACTGTGTTAATCAGCACCATTTAGCTTAAACTCCACAAGTTTTATCTTCTACATACAATCTATAGCTCAATGTCATAAAAAAGTTATGTTTCTAAAGAAGAAAATACATTTGCAGTGATTTTATTTTACTTTAATCTGTGACTAATTCTAACTGATAGTACTTAAAGCTTATAAATTTTACAAAAGGAATAACACAGTGATTATTCCTAATAAAGCCCCTAGAGTGTGTAAGTCCAAGCAGTGATGACCACCACATGTCTTATTTAGCCTTCAAATTTTCCCTCTGACACAAGATGCTATTGCTAAATTAATTATAATGTAGAATTCCCATTATGGTTGTGTGTATGTATTTCCTTGCAGTCTTTAACGTTTAACCATAAGCTTAAAACAAAAATTTCCATTGTAATAAAACTCTACTTTCCATTAAATTTTAATACACTAGAAATATAAAACTAATGTTTTTCTTGATTTTTAAAAGATAGCAATGAAAATTTGTGAATAATGAGAAGACATTTGTGCTTCAAATGAACACAGCATATGCCAGGTTTCAGCCCCAAGGTAATTTTTATGACCGAGTTACCAGATCCTAAAGTTTTTATGGTAGATATGTCCCCTCTTTAAATATACATACAATAATTTCAAGTCTTTTGTCATATGAATTATTTCTGTTAATAATTTGGAAGCTCAAAAATGATTCTCCATTCTTCGTATGTCATCATGTCTGTTAAAATGTTATTTTATATCTTTTACCTTACCGAATTTTTCTGCGTCAAGCTCTATTTTTTATTGTATGATTGTATACCGAGATATAAAAACACACTAACAAAAGTAATGTTTCTAAGGCTACATGGACTAATGGTTGCATTTAGAAAAATGTTACATTTAAAAGATTAATATTCTTCTTAAATTATTATTAAATATAATGTATCTACTAACCTAGTAAGTAGCCTGCATTTAACTATTGCTCTTAATTTTTAAATTCTTTGCTGTTAAATCTCCACTGATCTGCAAACATGTTTAGGAGGAAGAAGGAAGTATAGCAAGCACTTATTATCCTTACTGGATACCTATTAAATATCAGATGCTGTTCTAAATGCTTTAAATTCATTAAGTTATTTAATCATCACAAAAATTATCTGGAGTAGTTACTAATACTATGCCATTTTTATAGATGAATAAACAAATGTATGTTTGTAGAAAATACCACAAACAATAGGTGCAGAAAGCTGTCTAATCCAAGCAGCTAAATTACAGACTCATAATCTTAGCCACTTTTCTTCCTTACTGCAAATATGGGAAAACACAGGAAAATATAAACTCTTTACTCTAAAATTAGTCTTACATTTTTAAGTAAAATTTAGGTAATCAGATTTTAATTCTATACCTGCTGAAAATGTATTTTAGAATCAACTGAATTTAGGAGAATAGGATCAGTTAAATCATATGATTCAAAAAACAACCATAAGGCCGGGCGCGGTGGCTCACGCTTATAATCCCAGCACTTTGGGAGGCCAAGGCGGGCGGATCACGAGGTCAGGAGATCGAGACCACGGTGAAACACCGTCTCTACCAAAAATACAAAAAATTAGCCGGGCGTGGTGGCGGGCGCCTGTAGTCCCAGCTACTCGGAGAGGCTGAGGCAGGAGAATGGCGTGAACCCGGGAGGCGGAGGTTGCAGTGAGCCGAGATCGCGCCACTGCACTCCAGCCTGGGTGACAGAGCAAGACTCCGTCTCAAAAAAAACCACCATAAAAAAACTTATTATCAAAAGAAGTTTAATTTTCCTGAAAGATACATTTCTTTAATATCTCAGAGCTATGTTATGTGGCAGCCTTGATGATAGAGGAAGTTATTGCCTAACACCACAATATTCTAAAAGATAAACAACATATATTAACTTGTTCGAAAACATATTTTAGGCTTCGGTGCTAAAGGGATATTTCTAAATATAGCAAATCTACCTCCAAATTATAATTAGTTCAATTTATAATGTTAATACTAGAATTTCTTTGTAATAAATACCCCTATGACTACTTTACTAGTTCCTCCAGATTACAAAAAAATCTTAAAAATAGCACATTATGTAGGAAATGCTTCACCTGTGAATGTGTGAGGCAAATTGTTCTACATACACAAAAACCTCCTGGTTTCAGTTCCTATGTCCTCGCTCACCTATCTCTGCTTTTCACCTCCCACAAACTTGCATGCATCTCCACTCCCACCCATGCCACATAGAAGTCTTTCTAGCTCAAGGAATATCTGAAGAGGATAGTAAATTCCAGACAAGCTCTAATTCTGCCTTGTAACAATCAGAACTTTTGTTTGCCTGCAGGTTTTTCACCTCTGGGAAATGAGAGCCCATTATTCCACCTGACACATGAAGCATAAATAAAATAAACAGAGGGAAAAATAAAACAGGCTGTGATAACCATAATCTTGGAAGAAACAAATAGCTGAAGAGGTTAAATGTTGGTATCATCTAGTATTGATCCTTTAAATATCTCACTGGAAAATAAAAAATGAAACTAAAATGTATTATTATATTTAGTAAGATTTATTTTTTCTAATTTAAAGATCTAGCATTCCTACTATGCCATAGAGCTTTAAATTACTCTCTTGAAATTATTAATGGTAACATTAAGCATCTTAAAGCAATTCTTTTTAGTTAAGTTTTATTTAAAACTTATTTTATTTTTAAGTTTTATTTAAGAAGTTTTATTTAAAAGAGCAGTTTTATTTAGTTATTAGCAAAGGTTTGTAGATAAATGGATTAACTCATGAAATTAACTCTTAGGTTTAAAATAATTTATTTGATTTAACAGGTAGTTGGAAATGACAAATTATTTTCTTAAAGTAGTGAGCATCAAAACCATTTTTGATAAAGTGGTTTTTTTTTAGAAAAATGAAACTACCCATACATTGAGTCATTTATTCATTCATTAAACAAATGTTTACTAACCACTTAGCTATTTGCCAAAATTTTTATTGCAGTGAACAAAACAAAGGCTCTACCCTGATAAAGTTTACATTCCACTATGGGAAACAGACAATTAATCCATACACAAATGGATATGTAATGTCAGGTGCCAAGAAGAAAGTTAAGAGAAGTTAAGGAGGTAGAGTTAAGAGGGTGGGTATTATTTCAGATGTATTGTTTAGGAAGATCTCTTGGAGAGGGAATCATTTAAAGAGAGATTTGAATGAAGTGAGGGAACAAGTCACAAGGCTATTTGGAGAAGTATCACTGACTGAGGGAACTACAGATGCCAAGACCCAGAGGCAAGAGAAGGTAGGTGTTTCTGCTATTTTTATATATTTATAGTAGTGTTAGAGGGTCACACTGCTTTCTGAAAAGTTATGTACTGAAATTAATTGGATTTAAAGGGAATTAATATTAGGAGAATGATATGGTTTGGCTGTGTCCCCACCCAAATCTCATCTTCAATTGTAGTTCCCATTATCCCCACATGTCATGGGAGGGACCCAGTGGGAGGTAATTTAATCATGGGGGCGATTACCTTTATGCTGTTCTCATGATAGTGAGTGAGTTCTCAGAAGATCTGATGGTTTTATAAGGGGCATTTCCTCCTTTCACTGGGCACTTCTTGTTGCCACCATGTGAAGAAAGACATGTTTGCTTCCCCTTCCGCCATGATTGTAAGTTTCCCAAGGCCTCCCCAGCCATGCTGAACTGTGAATCAATTAAACCTATTTCCTTTATAAATTACCCAGTCTTGGATATGTCTTTATTAGCAATGTGAGAACGGATTAACACAGAGAAGATCACACACATTTTTTACAACTTCAAAAGTGATGACATAAACAGTTATGGGTACCACCAACCGGGTCACCTAGGTAGGTAGTTAAGCATGACTGGGTGCTACCATAATGTGGGTCTTTAAAATGCACAAAATCAGTAACTTGAAATCAGTTGGCAACTCTTAATATCAAACCTAGGCTTGCAAGAGCTGAGAGAATGAAGAAGAAAATGCAGTTGTAAGAGCTTATGAGAGCCATTGAGTGGGCATGGGAGACAGTCCAACCTACACAGCTGAGAGTTATGCAAGGCTGGGGAGTAAGGTGTGCTGGTAAACGTGCCTTGTTTTTTCTTAGAGTGAGTTCTTAACCTCCAGTACAGCAGCTGAGCAAAGGCTTATTTCCTCCCTGTGGAAGTAGCTGTAACTCTTCTCTTGCCATGTAGTTCCCTTTGCTTAGGAAAACAAACATATATAGATGTAGTACAACCTTGCATTATGCTGACATCATTACGCTCCTCACCTATCAAATAGAGGTGAACCTGCATTGCTGAAATATGTATTATAGAGAAAAATAATCTTGGTGTGTTTGTGGAAGAAAAATTAGGACAGTGTGCCTGGAGGTCAATGAGTGAACAGAACTGCTAGAAAATTACATCAAATAAGCAGGTATGTAGTGAAGACCAAATCCTGTAAAACTTAGATATGGCAGCAGGGCCAAATCATATAGTCATTAGGACTTTAGATTTTACCATCAGTGTTATAAGAAGCAATTGGAAGTTTATAAGCAGAGGAATAAAATAACCTGTCCTACATTTTGTAAGAAACACTGGCAGTTGTGCAGAAGATAGGACCTAGGAGTTGAGAAAGGGAAACTTAAGTGTTAGCAAACTATTCTGATGAGGGATTATTGCAGATTAAACATACACCATGGAATACTATGCAGCCATAAAAAATGATGAGTTCGTGTCCTTTGTAGGGACATGGATGAAACTGGAAAACATCATTCTCAGTAAACTATCGCAAGGACAAAAAACCAAACACCGCATGTTCTCACTCATAGGTGGGAATTGAACAATGAGAACTCATGGACACAGGAAGGGGAACATCACATTCCGGGTACTGTTGTGGGGTGGGGGGTGGGGGGGGCGGGGACAGCATTAGGAGATATACCTAATGCTAAATGACGAGCTAATGGGTGCAGGAAATCAACATGGCACATGGATACATATGTAACAAACCTGCACATTGTGCACATGTACCCTAAAACCTAAAGTATAATTAAAAAAAAAAAAAAACATCATCTAGTCATGCTCATGGTAGTAAATGGTCAGATCGTGAATATACCATTACAGACAGAGCAAGTAGGATTTTCTGATAGACTAGGTGTTGTTAGAAATAGAGAGAAGTCAAGTATAACTACAAGGTTTTTTCTTTTGCTCAATCCAAATGAATGTAGATGTCATTTAAAATGATGGAATATGCAGGAAAAAGAGTATTTTAACAGAGGTTCAGGAAGGAATCAACAGCCCCATTTTGAACACACTAAGATTGAAATACCTAATAAAAACCCAAGGCAGGATGTAGACTCCAAGATAAAAGAGAAAGGCTAGGTGAGACATATAAATCATTGCATCAGAAGCTTAGGCATAGTAGTTGAAAATATGGAACTCAATGAAAGTCTCTAAGGAGTAAGTATAACTACAGAATATGTCTGAGACTGATTGCTGGGCCACAATAACATTATTGTTATTATTATTATTATTATCATTATTATTATTATTATTATTTTGAATCTAGAAACTTGACAAGGGTCCAGAGAAAGAGCCTGAGAATGAGTGAAAGACAAAGGACACTCAGAAGAATAAGGGCATCACCAAATTGAAGCAAACCAAAGATTTTAAGATCTAATGATCGAGTGTGTCAAATAATCTATATGAGGTGAAGATTGACAATCAGTGAATCTCAGATGCTTGGGTCTTTGGGGTTCACAACTGCATGATCTTAGTGAGGCAGTAGAGTGCAATGAGAACAGGATGGGAGAAGAAATAGAAGTATAGACAACAATTGTGTGGCATGTAATATTAGACAAAATAAAAGTATGACCTGAAGCTGCAGGAAAATGTGAGGTAAAGAAATATTTTAGTAAGCTAATAAATATTACAGCATGCTTAAGTGGCAGTGAAAATGTCCCAGTATAGAGGAACACTGGATGTAACAGAGGCAACAGATAAATGTGGGTGCAAAACAAATAAGTTAAATGTAAAGAATGAGGATGAAGAAGCATGGTAAAATTACACACTGAATAAACCACTAGGCTCAAACCACAGGTTATAAAAAGAGATATAACTGGCCTCACAAACAAGTTAGATATTCCTAAGAGATGAAACAGAACAGAAATAAAAAATAGCACCAGGAGCAGAAGTTGTGAGTTTCCTGTACTCCAGAAACCAACAGAGGCACCTGGAAGTTAAGTCGTCCTGAATAAGAGGAACTAAAAGGGCTCTACAAGAGTCAGTGACCAGAACTCAGCTTACTTCTGGAACCCTTTTGTTTACCCTGGTCCTACTTTTGAGCAGGTTCTGGATAAAAACAAGAAAGCCCCCATCATTGGGTGGGTCTATGGCTTACATGAAACTCTGCTGTTAGGAAAAAAGAGGGCATAGGTAAGTGTGGCCACATGTCTAGAAATGGAGCAAACTCACCTTCTGGCAAACCAACATAAGGAATATAAAAAAGAGAAGCAAAAAAATCAACAATTTGGAAGTAAATTTACTTAATGTGACAAAAAATTAAATGGCTTTTGCAAAATACTCTAGTTATATTTAGAATCCTAGATGATTACAAATGTCTATGAAATGCCAATTCAATGCTAGACATAATTTTAGGTGTTGGGAATAGCACCAAACAAACAAGATACACAAAAGTCATTACCTTCATGGAATTTAAATTCTATGGATGAAATAATTTAAAAAAATTCATAAAAATATACAAGAAACTCTGAAATAGAACAAGATGAAATAAATCATAAGCAATCTATATGAGGTGAATCAAATTAAAATGTTGGAAATACTGTCATCATTAACATTTTTAAATGCAAAAAAATTAATAAACCTTAGGCTGAAAACTTGAAGAGAATCAATAAATTGGAAAACCAAGAACACATATAGAAACATAACAACATTCAAAAATATGAAGAATGAATTTTAAAATGTAAACATTATTTCAACACACATCTAGTAGGAGCTCTAGATCAGGGGTTAAAGAGACAGATAGTGAATATTTTAGGTTTTGCAAGCCAGACAATCCCAGAGCATCTATAGACAATTCAAAAACAAATGGGTAATAAAAGTTTGTTAACAAAAACAGGCAATGTTCTTAGTTTGCCAATCTCTCTTCTAGAAGAAAAACACAAACTGGTGGAAAATGAATATTAAGAGGTAAGGGTAAACAATTTTCCAGGAATAAAGAAATTCATTAGTACTCCATTCAAAAGGACTTTCTGACAGCAAAGCAGAAGTAAAAAAAATAAATCAACACATAGATACATTATAGTATAACTACAAAATATCAAAGACAGAAGATTTTAAAAGCCACCTGAGGACAAGAACTGCTGACTTACAAGGGAACAATAATTAAACCTGTAGCAGATTTCTTATCAGCTCAATAATGCCAAGAAAAATTGAATAATATACGAAAGTTGTCAACCTAACCCAAAATCTGATACCCTACTAATTATTCTAGAAGGTAGCCCAATTAAATTACTTTATAATAAAAAAATTACGATATTTTAACACTGTCGAGCACACACTAAAATCTGTAAACCATAAACTTCAGCAAGAAGAAAATCCAACACAGAATGAAGAAATCGGAATTAAAATATACATAGCTGATTGTCATTATTCACAGTAATGTTCTATATAGGTGTTGGAAACTGAATTTTTGAATTCTGAACCATTGCTCCTGGTAGAAATTTATAAGTGTATATCTATATCTATAGGTCTACATCTATATCTAGATATATATATATATCACATATATTATAATGTTAAATCTTAAAAATAACTTATCATGGTTGATTCTATTTTATTTATTTTGCAGAAAAGAAAATGAGGTTCAGAGTGTTAAGTGACTTGCCATATCAAAGTTGTGTCAGAGTTGGGAGTCAGATTCAGTCCCACTAACCCCAGACCTGGAGCTTCTTGAACTACATCGAATGCTCCTAACATCCCCACTCTCTGGTCATCCGAGCAAGAAGGCAGAGCATAGTCTTGTTCTGCCTCAACTGTGAATGTGTGTCTATTTCAATTTCTCACCACCTGGTGTATGTCCATAAATGACTACAAAAGCTGTGAGTATGGATTTTAGGGTTCCAAATAAATTTTAGTGAGTAGGCAAATTTACAAATATCGCATCTGGGAACAACGAGGGTCAATTACATACCTATCTGTATTCATGATATCAGTATAGTTTCCTATTACATGAAAAACAAATGTGATATATTTGGTTTTGTGAAAACATAAGCTACAAATTTCAGACAGAAAAATAAGATAGAGGGCATCATTCATAAGTATATAAGATTGAGCTCCATATCTCTCTGGGGAGTCATTTAGACTTATCAAATTGTGCAGAAAAGTGTTAACATAATAGGCCTGACATTGCTATCCTGAGATACTCCCCTAGTTAGTGCTTGGTTGACATTTGGGAACTAACATTTTAGGAGGGTTCTTACTATTCCCTAACTGATAAAGGTGGCTCACTGGACATACAGTATTAGTGCCAACAGTGTAGCTTGCCAAATACCTAGTTTTCTTCTGGGAGTCTGGGATTTTGGTACATGCTAGGCAAAGGGCACTCAATCTAAAATCCCTGGGCACTGAGTTTTTAATAAGCCTCCCTGGCAGACGATATCTCACTCATGTTGCCACAACTCATTGTTAGAGGAATTAAGGAGAGGACTCCTGGGAGCATGTGCCGGGTTTCTTCCAGACTTTGCTCCATGTGCCTTTTCCATGTGATGATTTTGCTTTGCATCTTCGTGCTGTAATAAGTCAATATATCAAGGTCCCTAAGTATGACTATATGTTGAGTCCTGTGAGTCCTCCTAGTGAATTGCTGAAACTGCAGTTGATTTCAGGGACCACTACTCCTGAATGAATGTCTATTAAGTCTTTAAAAAGGAGATCCTGCCATTTGTGACAACATGATGAACCTGGAGGACATTAGGCTAAGTGAAATTAACGAGACATAGACAGTGAGATGCATGATCTCACTTACATGTGAAATCTAAAAAAGTTAAATACAGAGAAGTAGAGAGTAGAATGGTGGCTACCAGGGTCAGGGAGTTAGGGAAACTAGGGAGATATTGGTCAAAGGGTACAAAATTTCAGTTATGTAGAGTGAATTTGCCTAGAGAGATAATGTACAGCATGATGATTGTAGTTAACAATATTGTATTATAAACTGTAAGTTTCCCAAGAGAGTAAATTTCAGTGCTCTTATGACACATACAAAAAATGGTAACTGTGAAGAGATGGGCATGTTAATTTGCTTGACTGTAGCAATCATTTTATCATGCACATGCATGTCAAAATATCATATTGTATACCTTTAAACATATACAATTTTTACTTTAAATGTTTTAAACTCCAAAACATTTATAATTATTTGTGAAAATTTTATAGCCTTAGGAAGCATTGCTTCCAGATATAATCCTGTATCTTTTAAAGTACTTTTTTTAACCCAGTACAATCAACTATAAATTGGACAAAATATATAAGCATCTCTCTTTTTTTGGACATTAGAAAACAGGAAAAGCAGAACTAATCTATGAGAGAAGGAAGAGCTGCACATGAGTTGAGCTGCACATTTGCCTAGTTGTCTGTCTAGAATATGGTCCCCTACTGTGGCACAGGGAGCTGGGGCCCAAGGATAGTGGCAGTCTCACTGAACTGGGAAATGAGAACTAGTTAAAGGCTGCTGAAGCATTAAATTTGGGGTTCAAGGTAACAGAAAACAGGGAGCTGGATGGAGTTGGCAGAACTCTCTGTACTTCCACTGTCATTGATAAGGATAGAGGTACTGGGAAGATCCAGAAAGAGAAGTTATTTCCCAAAGTAATAGACCATGAAGACTCAGTGCCAGGCACAAAAGTCATTCAGAGTTCACAGAGTCCATTCTCATGATCATTAAGCAGTAAGGACTTAGCAAGGTGATATTGATTGGATCTGTGTTCCCTCCCAAATCTCATGTTCAATTGTAATCCCCAATGTTGGAGGTGGGACTTGATGGGAGGCGATTGGATCATGGAGGTGGATCCTTTATGAATGGATTAGAACCATGCCTTTTGTGCTATTTTCATGATAGAGTTCTCACAAGATCTGATTGTTTCAAAGTAGGTAGTTCCTCCCCACCCCCCTTTTTCCTGCTCTGGCCATGTAAAGTGCTGGCTCCCTTTTTGCCTTCTGCTGTGACTGTAAGTTTCCTGAGGCCTCCCCAGAAGCAGAAGCTGCAGAACCATGAACCAATTAAAACTCTTTTCTTTATAAATTACCCAGGGTCAGGCATTTCTTTATGGTGATGCGAGAACAGACTAATGTGCCAGGGAAGAGCTAGAAAAAGTAGAGTGTGAAATCAAGAGAGTTAAGAATAAGCTCTGATAGACATTGGAAGTCAGTTTCCAGATAATGAAAATGCCTACTTTTAACGAAAAATTGTAACCATCATGGGAGAGATGCCAGCAGTTAATTAGTGGGAACGCTAATACATAAAATGTCCCATTCTTGTATTAAATTTTCTACATGACATCATGGTCTGACACTAATGTTTTTGTCTCATATTTTACAGTGTTTCCTTTATGCCTACTTATTTTATTGTAAACAATCATCCAGACAACATGTTATAATTAAATGTGTTTAAAATTTACCAGTTTATGAAATTTAATGAAGCAACTATCCTATCCAATCCCCAGTCTTCTTCTTGAAGGCAGATTCAAACTAATACTCAAGATTGCCACAAAATCTTAAATTGGATATAATAAAATACACACACACATGCGCACACGCACGCGCGTGCACGCACACACACACACCAGCTTCTCCAAATCTTATGTTCCTTTGCCTCCTTTTGTGATTAATACAAATTAATATTCACAGTACTTATAACGCAAGACTTTGGAGTCATATTTGAACACTCCTAAAAGACTCAGAGTCCAAAACACCTAGAGTCACATTTGAAGACTGTGCTGCAACATCTCCCATCCTACCCTGCTCAGCGACCAATCGATTGCCAAATCATGCAGATCCCATTCTGCACTCCATAATCCCAACAGATTAATGTCCTCAAAGCATAGCTTTAACCACATCATTTTCCTGCTCCCAAACCACTCTTCACCTAGTGCACATTACTTTAATTGAAGAGGAGCTATGAAAAATAAATACTCTCATATACTTAATTTATAATCTTAAATATGGTAAGGACAGTAATGTTGCAAGAACCCTGAATCATCACAGCCCTGGAGGTTAAGGAAAGCATTGTGTGTTAGTAAGCCACTAATAAAGTACAGTAGACAAATCTAGTTACAAAATAAAATGGCAGTTGCTTAAATAATGGTAGCCTGTTTGGTATGTAAATAGTAAATTTTGCCCCGGCAGACTTTGGTTTCTATTTGTCAATTCTCAAAAACATTAAAGATATTTCTAAATTGTGTGTTTGTGTGTGTGTGTATGTGTGTGTGTTGTACGTGTGTGTGTGTGTGTGGAAGAGAGAGACAAAAAGATAATTTCATTTATTTTTAGTAATCTATTCTGGTCACAGCAATGCCCACTGGCAGAAATACTTTGATTTTAGAAGACAAAGAATATATTACCAGCCAAATCCATCTGGGATAAAAGGGTTGCTCTATGTATAATAAAACACTAATTCACCAGAAATATATATTATTCATATTATAGTTGTACATTATTAGTGTTCTATGCTAAATAAAAGAAGATGGACAGGAAAATGACACATAGAAAAAAAGCTACATGTTCATTTAATTTTTGGAATAATGTAAATAATTGGAAATCTGTTTAAGAGCAAATCTTATTTGGATTGATACTAATTCAAGTCATGGAGCTCATTGTTATCTAAGCACTCCATGCCACTCAGCAATTTTATTTATCTCCTTTTAGCTCCCGCTCTCATTCATACCACCACTACTCACCAAAAGTGTACTGGTAGAGCCTCTAATTCCTTAACTGCCTTACTAATTTATTATAAAACAAAAGTGAGATTTTCACCACAAACACCCTCAAGTTACTACCACTGGTCTTTCAGAAAATTACCCACAGTTGGACCCATCCTTCTTCCTATATGATCATGTGATATTCTTCCTATTCTACATCAATTCCGCCAATTGAATTTTTTATTTTTATAAATCATTTTATTTTTATTGAAAAATAATATACATATGTCTATATAATTTTTAAAACTAAGCTACAAAAATAATATCAAGGAAAAACAAATCTTCTTACACTAAATCTTTGGTGCCCCATCCCTAAGAAGTTCTTTGAAAGCTTCAAGAAATTTAAAAACTTTTTATACAAATGAGGACATACTGTTTACCCTTTATGGTCCTTTTTGATCCAATATGATCAGTTCTTTTTCCTATATGTTCAGCCTTTCATTTTATTATTTTTTCTTCACAGCCTCCTTTACTTGACCCTTAAATTTTCTACATGTCTTCTGTTCTATCATTGCCTTTCCTTCCAAACTATGAACTCTCATTACACTATATATAGTATCTTGGTTTGAACTCTACTGTCTGTTGCTTGACATTTACAAACTTCTATCTTTAAGCAAATTAAAGCCTGCTTAAAAGTAGCAAATCCAGGTTATATGCATATTTACGATATACCTAAGGTCTTCAAACTTTTCCTGTTCAAAACTGAACTTATGTTTGGGAAATGACAACTTTTAAAAGTCACGGGCTGTTAAGCCTGGGCTGGTGATTTTTGGCAATACAATCTTCTCAATAAATTAGCAGAGTTCCATTTTATTTGTGCCTGGTCATTTTTAAGTATCCAGAAACATGGATATAGCCTAGTCACATTCAATAAACCTAAAAAATCTTGTCCTTTGCTTGCAAACCATTATATCAATCTATCATCTTCTTTTGCTTAGTATTCATTAACTAAATGCTCTTTGAAAGTCTGGGATTTAGTAGGAAGGTTATGCCATAATCCTATTTTATGCTGCATAAGAACTCCAATCTAATATCCTGCTAAGGCCGGGAATTTGCTGCCTCTTCTAGTATCAATTTCAGCCTGGGATAGGAATGTTGGTTTTTTTCAACACTTAAGGTTTCAATTTACAATTTCAGGGAACAAAAAAGCTGCATGTTCTGCCCTTCTTGCTTTCAGACAGGCTACCTCTAGTCTATCTACTTCTTGTAGGGCACTGATACGTTTCATTAAGATGTAAGTATTACCTGCCAACATTTTAGATTTTTCCATAATTAAACTTATGAGGCATAATAATGTTCACCTAGCACCAACTTCACTTGCCTTTAAAAATGATAAAGAACAGGAAAAAATAGAGCATTCACAGCAAAAGCGGAGAAGTCTCAGGACTCACACAAATACGTTCCAGTTTCTTAGTCATTACTCCTTCCAGATATGCATGGTCATGAGAGATAAGGACGAATGTGGGTGGAAAAATATAAGCTAAGAGAAGCAATCAGCTCTAAGGTACTTTTATCCTGGCCAGTCATGCAGTCCCTCAGGTTTAGGCGACCAGTCACACCATTCCCCAAATTGTTCTTGATCATTGGGTAACATAGCCTTCTCAGCTGTACTGCCCTAGTCATAGTTCTCTGGGCAGCTTTATGTCATCAATACCACTGAGCTATATTTTATTAATAGCAATGAGAATGTAAGAGAAAAAAAGGCTCGTTCCAATGTATAAAACTTGACTGAATTCTCACATACCTTGGATCAACTCTGTATGATCTATCAACAATTCCTTGAGTTTATGTCACAACAGAATTTCCCAAGAGTCAAATCAGAAATGCGACTTGAGGAAAGGCTTTAGAAACAGCCGTAAATTTTTCCTTGCTACCATTTTGAGCTTCGAATTCCTGTGGCTGCTCAGCGCACTTTTCTATCTCCTTCAATCGGTCAAACACATATTTTAGGGTCTATTATTTGTAGCATCCTATTTCCAAGTAATGACTCACATTAGGTAAATATTGCTTCTAACCACAAACAAGAAAATGGCCAAATAACAGATGCCAATAAAAATAGTGAATACTTTACGTACTTAACAAGAAGTCCAGAGATAAAGGTTTACTGCAATTGCTTCAGCTGCTCAATGATACCACTAACAACCCAGCTGTATTATTTTTCTACCTGACCATGCATAGCATTTGCTTTATTTCAGATCTCATGATACCACATCCATATTCAAGGCAGAAAAAACAATAAGGGGCATTTTTTCATAAAATCAAAGCATATTTCTTTTTCTACTTCATTGACGAAAACAGTGGCTGAGAAAAGCATTATTAGCTTTAAGAGTCTATATTTTGAAGACAATAAGAGTAAAGGGTCTCTGTAAAGGTAGTGGATTAACCAGTGGATGATTTTTGCCCCAGCGACTCATAATTATAAGCCTCCTTCAAGAGTCTGAATAAGTAAAAAATAGTGTATACGTATAGCATACTACTGAAATTACATAAACCAAAACGTCTATTAGTAGTATTATTAATTCTTTATTCTGTTTGCTTTTACTGTACTTTTTGGATTTTCTACCATGAATAAATAATACCATTGAAACATATCTCTTAAAGGAATTGTATAAAATTTTACACATTTGTGGAAATGTCAAAGTCATTATATAGAGATAGATATATAGATACAGATATATTTTTAAAAGAATCTTTTTGTAAATCTATATACAGCACATACACGTATATGTATATATACAGATCATATATGTATGTACACATATATACAGGGAAAATATTTTACAATTAAATATACATAAATATATATGTATAAATACATCTGTTTCCCTCAATTTTCTCAACATAATCACAACCTTTGATATGATTTTTTTTTAATTTTAGAATTCCTGTCTTGCATTCAAACCAAAATCAATTCTCATTCACCAAATTTTATTTTTATAGTTACCAGTAATTATGACCTCATAGTTATTTTTATACTCACATTAAGAATCTATTATCTTTGTTTTTCAATCTGGTTTAATATTCACTACTATTTCCTTTTGTTTTCCCTATTCCGTTGAATTTATCACATAAGCTGCTCTTACTAAGTAGCTAATGGCATTTGCAACTGGCTCACAAGTATGTTTTTCTTTCAATTTGGAATAGAAAAATGACACTGCCACTTCCTTAAGTGAGCTAAGATTTGATATGGAAAATAGAGACATATACCAGAAATTAGAATGGAGAGGAATAACGTATGATAAATGGGAGAGGTATGTGCACCTAACTATAAAACTGGGTAGGGAGTGTTTTTGGGAGAGGGTCCATTACAATAAGTGGAACTTTCAATATGGTTTTATGTTAAATGGCTCTAATGTATAATATTTTAAAATTCCATTTTAGAGTGAGAGATACTTCTTGTATAGCCCCTCTAGCTTCTGTCAACATAGGTACTGAAGCTAGGTATTTGACTTAGTATAAACTAATTGGTCACAAATTAGTCATAAATTAGTCATAAACTTATGACCAATATAAGTCCATAAAAAACTTTTGAACTTTATGCTTTTGTAGTTTTGATTATGTCCAAACATGAAAATATTTCAGTCTTAGACAGATTCCTAGTTTTAGGAATGATTATCAGGTTTGTACACTGGCAGTAAGTTAATTGTGCTCTTTAATTTTACTTTGAAAGTTGATTCTTTTATTTGGTTCCAATTAAGATCCCCATTTATTCAGATAGTATTTAATGAGAATATAAGAAAGACTGGAAGTCATCTTCTCCACATCACCAGAAAAATATGTTGTTTTTATAGCCAAATCACAAAGGCACTATATGAATTACCAAGAAAAATTCCTATATTTAACATAGAAGATATTTTGCAGATTACTTGTCTAATATTTAAAATTTTCTATTTATATATTATATAAGAAATGTAGAATCTAAAATGTGTTCTTAGACGGTAGCTATAGAACAATTTAATTATTGAAAGATTTCACTGGGGAAAATAAATGATTGGGATCCTCAGTGAGGCATTTTTACTTTAGGTTGTTGTTTTCTTTGCTTAAATTCTACAGATGATTGCAAAGGTATTGCAAATGGGCTTAGATTTGCACCAAAAGAAACTTTTTTTTTTTACGAGTGAAAGGAAGAAAATATCCTTCACTGGCTTAAAATGTTAAAATGTCAGAGAACCCTGGCGTTTAACCTCTGGATGATGGCTTAACTAAGTCACATGGAGAAAGAACCACAGAAAAAGCTTATCAGAAGCTATAAATCATGTCAAGATGAATCTTTGAATGTGGCTGGCACATTTATCTATCTGTTTAAATTACTAGAAAATGCTTTTATAGGTGAGCGAAATCTTGATGAATTAGATCTTTTTTAAAAAAATGTGTTGTCGAGTTTCTTTCTCTTAATCGGTAATTTTCATATTAACACAAGTGTAAAATATTTAAAGAGAAATGTATTATGAAATAAGGCTATATAATTCAAATAAATTACCTAAAACTTTTCAGTTAAAAACAAACTTTGTGAAATATGCTTATTAACTCCTGAAGCATTTTTACTTTCTTTTTCAAATGGGGTTGCCAGAGTTAGGGGGAAAAAAACCAGGATGCTGAAAAAAATTTAAATATTAGATAAAAATACATAGAATTTTAATATAAGTATGTCCCATCAAATATTTTGGAAGTCATTAAATTATCACTCATTTACATGAAATTCAAATTTATATAGGTATCATTTATATTGCCTAGCAACCCTATTTTCAGAGTGTGAACAGAAAACATAAATCTATTTTAGTAATATATGTATACTTAGAATCATAAAGATTATATTCTGATATACATTGTCTTTATATTTTTATTCCTCAATTTCATTTGTCTTTATCATCAAGACTAACTAAAATTTACATGACCACAAAAAGTAAGGGATTAAACATTTAAAAATTCCATTTCAACACAATGAGATATATTCTACAGGTAATTAAAAATGAATATATTGTTCACATTAATGATGGCAATGAAGTCTACAAAAGTATCATTCATTATAATACAAACTTGTGTACTCATTCAAACACTGTTTTTTTTTTTCTAAATAATATGCAACAACTCTAACATCAAGGCTTTTGCTGGATAACAGTGTCAACGGCTTATCAAATAAAGCATGGCCTGAAGGAAATTTTGTAATACTGATCCAAAAATCCTTACATTGGAATAAAGTCAGCTTAAGGGTGGCCTTAGGGATTCTGTCCCACTCAGGATGTTTTCTATTTGAAGGAGCTGGGAAGTATAGTTTCATTCTGTGGCTCATTCCGGGCCACTCTAAGGTTGGTTTAGCTCATCTGTTTTGTTTAGTAGCCTGTTGGTGAATAGGAATCAATAGCCTAGAGCAATCTTAAATCAGACCCACTGTGCTAGACCAGTCAATTCTGTGCCATTGCTAAATCTTCGATCTAGTCCAATTCATATCATCATACTCCAGTCTCCTAGCTCCTGGAGATTTTCTTCTCTGCATGGACAGAAAATGTGATGTTCTTACAGCAAAATTCACATAGAATAATGTTACAAAATATCAACAATCCTCATGTGCTTTGTAGAATAATATTAGAACACATTAAGATTAACCAAATAACTAATAGTTCTTTATGACCCTACATATAACATACAAATAATCCAGATTAGCTTGCCCACCTGCTTTGTATTATAGACACTCAAAAGGAGTAAATATTACTGATGAATGACAACAGCTTATAGCACATACAATTTGCTTCATACACAGCATAACTTTTCAACTAATTGCGCACAAATTATTTACCAGAGGGACACATTATATTCATTATGGTAACTTTTACAAAGCATACATGCTGGAGGTCCATTCCTTGATTTTCTGATTTGGTAGATATAGAGTTAACAGGATGCATCCAATTAAAAATTTCTGAAGGGAGCTGATGCCCTTGTTTGGTTGAAATCATTTTTTTCCCTAGCCATGTCTAGGTGAGAAAAGAAATTCTAAATTGTTTCATGTAAGCGGGTAGGATAACCAGTGCATCATTATTGATTTATTTATTTTGTGGCTCTAAGGAAATCCATGGTAGATGATGTTGGAGCATAGTTTTATAATTTTTCTCATACTGTTTTTTGATTTTCACATTGAATGATGAGCTATCATGAGAAGTGCTGAACATGAATTCTGTAAATTAAAACAAAGTTACCCTAGACTCTTCATCTCGGGTAACTTAGATTCCAAAAACAAGAGTATCTGGCAATTTTTATGCTGTACATTGAAAGTTTGGAGATTCAGTTTTTGCAATCAAGCCCATTTGAGAAGTAGGAAATCTTATGGACAAAAGGAAGAGACAGGGCTTTAGAGTTAGAAAGAATTGTGTTTGAATCTCCACAGCTCCAGTTTCCTAGTCCACATTTAGGGCTTTGGGCAACATTTAATTTCTTTATCTGTAAAGGGGAATAAGTCACTATAAAGATGAAATAAAATAAAACCCATTTTTTCTCATTAAAGTTTAATAAAATTTAATGATCACTAGTAAGCCTGATCAACAACAACAAAAAAATACAATATACCAGTATGAAAATTGAAAAGGTTATATCATTAGAGATCCTATGGATATTAATAGGATAATAAAATTTATAAGCAACTTTCTGCTAATAAATTTGACCACATAGGTGAAATGAACAAATTACTGGGGGACTGGAGGAACTTACCAAAAGTGACAGAAAATGTAACAGAAAATCTGAATACTGTTACACTTATTTTAAAAGTTGACTTTGTAACAAAAAGTATTCCTCCCAATAAATTCCAGACCTAGCTGATTTCACTGGTGAATCTACCAAATGTTAGAAGAGAAATAATACCAATTCTGCACAAATATCTTGAAAAAATAGGAACAACAGGAATATTTGTTCACTCATTTTATCACAGCATTAACATGATATCAAAAGCAGGCAAATAAAAATAAATAAAGTGGTATACAAATAAATCTTCTAAAGATATAAAAACTTTAACCTAATGTAAATGACGAGTTAATGGGTGCAGCACACCAACATGGCACATGTATACATATGTAACAAACCTGCACATTGTGCACATGTACCCTAAAACTTAAAGTATAATTTAAAAAAAAACTTTAACAAATACCAGCAACTTTAATAGAGCAACAAAAAATTCTATAATAAATCATAATCAGGTAGGATTTACCTCAGGAGTGCAAAGTTCATTCAATGTTAGAAAACCTAGAATGCTGCTCATTTATTCAACAGAAAAAAAAGAAAGCCATCTTTCACCATTTTGAAAGGTATTGACAAATCCTTTGATAAAATTAAATACCTGTTAACAACTGCAACAACAACAACAAAAAACTTTGGGCCAGGTGCGGTGTCTCACCCTTGTAATAGATAGATAAATAGATAAAGAAAATATCAAAATATCAAAATAAATTGATAGATAAATGGATAAAGAAAATATGGCATATGCATGCAATGGAATATGGTTCTACCTAAAAAAAGAAAATCATGTCACATGCCGAAATAAGCATAAAACTGTAGGACATTATGTGAGGTGAAATGTATGATTTCATTTATGTGAGCTGTCTTAAGTAGTCAAACTCATAGGAACAGAAAGTAGAACGGTATTTGTCAAGAGCCAGGGAAAGGGTAAAAGGGGCAGTTGTTGCCTAAGGGCTACTGAGATTTAGTTTTGCAAGATGTAAAAGTTCTAGACATCTGCCGCATAACAATGAATATACTTAATACTACTAAACTGTACATGTAAAAAGGTATGAGATGGTAAAATTTGTGTTTTTATTGCAATTAATATTTTGTAAAATGATACCAAAAAGAAACACAGTGTCATAGCATTCCAAAACTTAAAAACAAATAAAATAAAATAAAGAAACAGCATGTTTGTGAATAGAAAATTTCAATAGATTTAAGATTTCAATTCACTCCAAGTTAACAGAAATTCAACACCATCCCAAAATACACTTTTTTTGTAGAAATTGATAATTCTAAAATTCATATGAAAACAATCTGAAATAGTAAAAAGAAATTTAAAGAAAAAGAAAGAAGTTGGGGATCATACAGTATCAGATATCAAAATTTACTTAAAACACAGATCAGGACAATGTGATATTGAAGTAAAGGTAGGCAAATAGGTCATTGCAATAGAATAGAGTCTAGTCATATATATGTTTAATGTATTGTCAGTAAGAGAACCATGACAACTTAATGAGGGAAAAAGAATAGGCTTCTCAATAAATTGTGCTGAAACAAATGAACTTAATATAAAGAAAAAAAAATATTAACATTGATGCTTACATAGACAAAATGTGAGACTTAAAAATAAAGGTAATACTCTAAAACTTCTGAAAAAATAAAGTGTCTCCATCACATTTGTTGAAATGAAGACAGATTTCTTTAAGAGGACACACACAAAATCGATATCAGAGGCCATCAAAATTGAAATTTTCGGCTCATCAAAAGAAACTGTTAAGAAATTAAAAGGTAACTCCCACTTCCAAAAAAGAGTATTTGCAATATATATTTGATGAAGGGTTTATACCCAGGTTATAAAAGAATTCCTACAATTCAATAGGAAGTTTCTTTTAAAATTAAATATTCACCTGACTATAACAATTCCATTTGTCGGCGTTTTCCACTTCTACAGATAACTCATAGTAATGTTGTTCATAAAATCCAAAAATTTGAAACAAGCAAAATGCCACTGATAGCAGAATAAATTTTAATGTATGTATTCATATGATAGAATTTCTTCAAACAAATTAAAAAGAAAATACTGATATACGCAACAAGGTTGAATCTCAAAAACATTGTCAGTTGAAAGAAAGCAGACACAACAATTATGCTTATGATTCTACTTAAATGAAGTTCAAAAAGTAGACATAACTAATCTAAAACTATAGAAATGAAAACAATGATTTCCTACAAATTTAAGGTTGATGATCTGAGACAAAAGAAAATTTTCCAGGGTGATCTTTTTCTTTTCTTGTTCTTCTTCTTCTTTTTTTTTTTTTCTTTTTTGAAACAGCATCTCACTCTGTCACTCAGGCTGGAGTGTAGTAGTGCAATCTCGGCTCACTGCAGCCTTAACCTCCCGAGCTCAAGTAATCCTCCTGCCTCAGCCTCCCCAGTAGCTGGGACCACAGGCACATGCCAACATGCCCAATCAATTTTTGTATTTTTTTTTTGTAGAGACAGAGTTTTGCCATGTTGCCCAGACTGGTCTCAAACTCCTGAGCTCAAGTGATCCAAAGTATTGGGATTACAGGCGTAAGCCCTGTGGCCTTTCAGGTGGCTTAAATTTGACCTTAATCAAATTTGACCTTAATCAAAAAAGAAAATTTGAAAGACATATACACAAGTCATATCCTTTCTGGTTTTCCTCTTCTGCATATCATAAAATAACATTAAAATACTAATTTGGGCCTATTTTGACCGTTTCTACCACCTCTCCTATTAAGAAGGCAAAACTGTACTCTATATTTCCTATGCTCAAGGACATTTGCAAGGATAAATCAAGAAGCCGGAGGATGACAAAACATTGATAAAACGTTGTTCATGAATGTCTAACATCATTGAGGAGAGTTAGATGGACACCCAGAGTGGGTAGCCAGAGTGTTTGAAAGATAGAGACTAGAGAGCCTTGTGAAGGGATGAAACTTGAGGGTTGAGAAAAGGGAATCTTCTTTTTTTTGAGACGGAGTCTTGCTCTGTCGCCAGGCTGGAGTGCAGTGGCGCGATCTTGGCTCACTGCAAGCTCCGCCTCCCGGGTTCAAGGGATTCTTCTGCCTCAGCCTCCCAAGTATCTGGGATTACAGGTGCCCACCACTACATCCAGCTAGTTTTTGAATTCTTAGTAGAGACGGGGTTTCAGCATGTTGGTCAGGCTGTTCTCCAACTCCTGACCTTGTGATCCGCTCACCTTGGCCTCCCGAAGTGCTGGGAATATAGGCGTGAGCCACCGCGCCTGGCCAGGAGTCTTCTTGTGTAGTCCTAGCGAGGTGACAGAGCCTTCAGAAAGAGTGTTTCCTATTCAGGGAGCCCAGGGAGGATAGTAAATAGCCATTGGGGTGACAGACCTGAGAAAACACACCTGTGTGCATGGCAGCATCACATCAGAGCTACTGGGCTTCACAGAATAGGGGCTACTCAGAGGTAACACACGGGGAAATGTTAGTGGATAGTATACCCCCCAAATTATTCTAAGCATAAGACACCCATACACTCCCCTTGGGATCATCACACAACCCTGATAATAAACCCTAATAATTATGTATATTTAACTATCTCACCTCATATCTGTCCTTTAGAGTTGGTTTTTTGTGTGCACTTGTAAAGTTCCATTATCAGGAGTCAAGAAGGAAACTGCACTCAGAGAAATACCCGCTTGCTACTGGGAATCATGACTTCACAGGCAAGGACTAAGAAGATTCCAGGGTTCCAGAGAGCTCAGAGGCAGCTGCTATGGGAGGTGTCAAGTGGGAGCTATAGAACATTCACAAGACACTAAACCCTGCCTTACCTCCAACAGTGACAGGCTCAGCAACACTGCCAGCCTCAGAACCACCAGGGTTAATCTCAACATGACCCTTTACCCAGCATTTCCAGGCCTTCCATCATCTTCAAACTTTCCATTTTCTGATGTCATCTCTCATCCTTCCTCACCTGTAATTGTTCCACTACCTTTCTTGGAACATAGGAAGCATGCTAAAGAAGTGACACATATTTTAAATGCATCTGAAGATTCTAACAATGTTCAATCAATAGAATGGAATATGCACTTTATAAGGATAACCTGGGTACTATGGATTTGAAACATAATTATTCTGCCAGGAACAATTGTGGTTATCTCTGTGGTGCAAAGGTGGGAAAGTCTATAAATACTGAAGTAAGTAATCCACTTTCTATGAGCTGGGTATGTGTGGGTATATTTCCTTCTAAGGAGTATTATTTATATCCGAAGGGTTTTCTTGATTTGTTTAATATTTGGCTGAGAGTTCTGATCTGCCCCCTTTCCTAACTCATGAAACCCTTCCATGTTCCCTCTGGAAGAAACAATTCTGTATCCTCAGTCTCCTCACCATTTTCTCTGAGCGAAGTCTGGTTCTCCCTGAGGACACTGCTTCACTTGTGGCCATCTCAACTGGTGGCTGGTATCTCTTCCACACTCATAAAACCACTGGGCCTGGAGGTGGAATAAGAGTATTCTTTGCTCCTCATTTCAGTTTTTAGTTTACTCTTTTTTCCTCCTCCTTAAAATCAGCCAATTTGAATATCTTCTTACCAGACTTCACCACCTACGACTCCATCTTGTTGCAATCATGAGCCAAGCCTTCAGTTGCTCTTCCTTGTCTGTGCTTCACTCTCCCACCCTTCATTACAGTCCTGTCATAATTCTTGGGTGAATTCAGTACCCAGGCATACAGTCTTTCTAATATCTTGGTCTCTGAGCTTCTTGACCTATTCACTGTCAGTAATCTTGACATCCTGTCTCTATCCTAAGACAATCGCCTTCATCACACTCTAGGGCTCAACACAAATACATGAAAACCTACATACTAACAGCTCTGTTCCATAATCATTGCCTTCTTTAAGGCTTACCTCTCCTTCAGCCACAAGTCCAGTAATTTCTCAACAGTATAGGGATCCACAATCTATTTTCACTACCCCTCACCCCCTAATTTCCTCTTATCTAGCTTAATTCCATCATCAGTTATGGTAATCATTCCCAACCATGTACTATCTATTCTCTTTTCTTTTGTTCTAACTTCTTTTTTCTTGACAAAACCCAGTCATGCTAAAATCCAGCTTAGTACCTATTTCCTACATGTATACCTGCTTGAGGAAAGTTTTAAATAATGCTGTCTCCCAATAAATTTATAATCATTAACCTCAAATCTGCTTTTAATGCTGACCTACAATCATTCCATATTCTTCTACTGCATTTATTCCCCCAATCTCCTATGCAATTATTTTATCTTTTCCTTTCTCCTCAAACCTCAAACATTTCCTCTCATCCTTAATCTCCCAGTGTCTTTTCTGTACTGCAGGCTCATCCAACTGCTTACTTTACATTTTCATTTAATTGTATAATTAATTTTTCAATTTTACCATGTCCAAAATCGAACTCTAATCTTCCTCTGAAATCTGCTTCTCCCAGTTTCCCCATGTTAGATAATGCCAAATCTTTCTGTCAGTTCTCAGGCGAAAATTCTTGTGGTTGTCTTTTATTCCTATCCTTCATGTGACACATCCAAGCCATCAATAAATCCTGAGAGATCTGCCTTAAAGACTTCTACAGATTTTGACCAGTTATCATCACCTCTACTACTGCTGCCATTCAAGCCACCATCTTCTCTCAAGTGGCTTATTGCAATAGCCTCTTCATTGAGGCTGCTCCCTGGTTTTGTCTTTGGCCATCTTCACTTGATTCTCAATATAGCACTTTTAGTAATTTTAAATGGTAATTTAGTTCTGTCTTTTCTCTATGAAAATCACATATAATGGCCTGTTGTCCCCTATATGATCCTCCCAAGTCTTCCTGAACTCATCTGTTCACTTTGCTTCTCAAAGCAACCCATGTTGATATTGTTCTTCTGTTTCCCCAGCACAACAGGGATGCTCCCACCTCTGACCCTTTGCATTGGCTGTTCCCTCTGCATGGAACACTCTCCCTGTAGGTATATGCATGGATCAATTTCTCTTTTTAGGTTAGTTTTTGCTCAAATTCCACCTTATCATTAAGATTCCCATAGCCACTATATTTGGAATTTCAACCATGTTATATCTCCTGATACCCCCTATCCTTTTGTGTCATATTTTTCACTAGGCATCTTAAAAATGTACAGTGGTCTATCTATTTCACTTACGGATTTTGATTACTGTCTGCCTTTCCCTACTCAAGTTCCATGAAAGCAGGCATTTTTATCCTTTTCATTCACTACAGCATCTTAGCTGCGAGGACAATACTTGTCACCTAATAAACACTCAATAAATATTTATCGAAGACATGAACAAATATGTCCAGAATTATGATGACATATGTTACTCAGGTCTGATATCTTTCCACTAATGGAGGAAGCAATTTCCCTGGCTCTGCCAAACACCTGTTTAGGCACATATTCATCACAGTTTCAGGGTGTGGACATCAGATAATTATTAGCAACGTTATTTCGTAAGTTTACAAATAACTAACAATGTAGAATTTTCAAAATGAAGATATCAAATGAAAACAAGGTAAATTAGAAGAAAACTACTGAACTAGAAATGTGAAGAACCTCCAAAATCCAGTGCTTAAACAATTTTGTCATTGATCATAGGTCTTAATGAACACCTTAATTAAAGTCTTAATGAATTCCCAGAACCAAAAAGTAAGGCACAATTATGACTTTTTATATATACCTGTGGATATAGACAGGCATATACCATGAGACATAAGGGTAGACCTGGTGGCAGCTAATTAAGGAAGTTAAAATTGTAAATATTATCAGTGGAAAAGAGACTGTCCTCTTTAAATGGCCCCAGAGTCAAAGTTGAATCTATATATTAATTATAAAGCTATTCATGGATTCTCTGAGCAGGGGATATAAAATGGAAGCAATAGTAATGAAATAGAAGCAAGTTGCTAGGTGTAGCCTACACTGAAAAGGAGAATATCACACAAGTGTACAAAATCCCATTCACATCCAAAATGCAATAATAAGATAGGGACAGGATAGCTACAAGTGTCTCCTTTCAAAAAGGGAGGAATGTACCCCAGAAATATATACGATCATTATGTATGAATTAAAAATTAACAAAAATAAAAATTAAAAAATGTAAGAGTCCTACCCCAAAAGGAGGTGGGGAGGGATGGGGAATCAGAGATAATAAGCAGTCCCTGGCCCACAACAATTCTGAAATCCACCGGGGAAAATGTCGCAAGTTTCTCTTACTCTGGAGATTGGAATGTGCCTTGATTAAGTCCTGGTTATGCTCCTAGGAATGGCTCCATTATCTAGTGTTCTATCTATGTCTTAGTTTGGACCCTTTACTATTTACTCAGTCTTCTGAGACATCCCTCCTTCCTATGGACAATTGCAGATAAGTAGCTTTCATAGCCTGCCTTTTAACTGTAAAATATTGTGGGTCAGGGACACCTTTTTGAATTTGAGCAAGCAAAGTCCATTTTAATCCAAGTTGGTAGCCTTCTTGCTAGTACAATCTCCTAAAAAGGTTTGTAGGCTCTCTATGTATTAGATTATTTTCACATTAAATTTCCCTCAGTGAAATGAAAACCATAGCCATAATTCTTCTCAAGACAAGCTTTAAAGATATATCTTTCAAAGATAGATTTTAAATAGTTTCTGATGTATTAAAAGTAGTTTAATCGGATTTTATCCTTGGTTCTATTTTTTGTAATCAGCTTTACTGAAGTATGATTTACACACAATAAAATGTACTTCGTATTTGCCTGATTAATGGACTGAGCATATCCTATAGCTATAGGAAAACTACAGGCAAATAAAAGAAAATTTGGTTTTTAGGGAATGGAAAGAAATTTTCCTATTTGTTTTTCTTCTTCACTGGCTCCTGATCTCAGGCCAGTTACGGGAAAAACTAAGTCCCACCTCTGCCTTCCCAGCTAGATCTGACAGCTTCATGTAAACTAATAGACTAAGCCAGATTCCTGAACTGGTTGTGATATTTCTCCAGAGAGTGATTAAGAAAGAGGGAATTGGATGTGGCATAGATTTGTTTTTCTCTGTTCTTCTTCGCTTAGTACAATGAAAAACTCTGAAAATTACACAAGGCAACCACAAAATAACTTTGAAAGGTAAAAAGAGGAAAACAAACTGGTTAGGAACTATTGGACTTGAAGAACAACTCAGCAGAATGGTGTCACACGAATCCTCACTTGTTATGGACTGAATCTTTGTGCCTCCACTAATTCATATGTTTAAACTTTAATCCCCAATGCAATGGTATTTAGAGGTTCAGCCTTGGGAGATTTTCAAGGTTAGATTAGGTCATAAGGGTAGATCCCTTCTGATGAGATTAATTGTCTTATATAAAAGGAAGAAACGCCTCTTCCCAGTGTGAGGATATAATGAGAAGATGGTCATCTCCAAACCAGGAAAAGAGCCCCCACCAGAATTCAACAATGCTGGCCCTCTGAATTCAAACTTAGCCTCTATAACTGTGAGAAATAAATGTCTTTCATTTAAGCCTGACTAGACGAAGACACTACCCAACAGAAAAAGGCAACCCAATTCCAACATTTCCTGATGCTCAACCTTACAGCAAAAGATGGCCCAGAGAGGCTCATTCCTCTCCCCAATCAAGCCAACAACACCAGGCAAGCCCAATACCATTGGCAAGGGTGATGGATAGAGAGGCGTGATGATAATAAGCAGACAGAATCATGCTCTTGCCCTGAGATTACCTTCACTGACCAAGAGCTGCTGAACGGTCAGGCAGCACTAGCAAGGGGATCCTGCCACAGCAAGCACTAGGTTTGGGCCATGCTCTCCATCTCTCACAGGAAGGGGAGTCCCACAGCAGCAAGTGCCTAGCCTAGAAAGGGTTGTCTTTCCTGATTGGCCCAAGAATCCTCTCCCCAGTAAAACACACTGGGGGAGCAGGGTGGGGTAGGAGCTGGTGAAGGCAAGGAAGACTCCACAAAAAGCACTCAACCCAGGAAGTGCATCTTTTGGGGGAAGGTACCAGGCAGCCTACTCTGTGGAAACTCTTTCTAAACCCTCAAGCAGACAATCAGGGCCCCTGCAACACCAGATAAACCAAGCAGACCAAAATAGCACTGCAAAGGCTCTGAAATTAAACTTCTTTTGAGTCTACAGCCCAATAAGTTAAAGCCGGGACATACATGCTAACCCTAAACAGTGAGTAGTTGTCAAAATAAAATACTTAAATGGGCCAGACTGCTAACATAATAGCCAAAATGCCCAGAATACAATAAAAAATCAGCTGTCCTACCAAGAATCAGAAAAATCACAACTTGAATCAGAAATACAATTAACTCACGTCAATTCTCAGGTGAATTAGATGTTAACGCTATCTGACAAGGCTTTTAGAATGGCCATCATAAAAAGCTTTCAACAAACAACTGCAAATTATCTGGAGCAAATTTTAAAAATAGATAACTTTTACAAAAAAATTATCTAAAAAGGAAAATTGTAGAACTGGAAAATACAATAACAGCAATAAAAATCTAGCTGGGTAGGCTCAACAGTAGAATGAAAATGACAGAAATAGAATTGGTGAATTTGAGGGTAGCACCATAGAATTTATCATGTCTAAACAACACAGGCAAAATCAGCAGAGCCTCAGGTACTGAGGGACAAGAACAAGACACATAACATTTGTAACATTGGAATCCCAGAAAAAGAGGAAAAGGTGAGAGAGGTTAAAAGAATATATTTTTGGAAATAGCTGAAAATGTCCCAGATTTGCCAGGAGATATAAACCTACATATTTGAGAAGCTGAACAAATTCTAAATATGATGAATCAAAAGAAATCCATACGGAGACAAAGCATAACCAAATTTGCCAAAAGCTAAAAACAAAGAAAAAAATCTGGGAAATATCCAGATAAAAATGACACGTTATCTATGAAAGAACACCCCTTCCGATAAAGGTGAATTTCTCATGTGAAACGGGAAGGCCATAAGGAAGTCACACTACATTTATCAAGCACTGACAAAAAGGAGCTGTTAACTGAGAGTTCCATGTTTAGCAAAACTACTCTTCAGGAATGAAGAGGAAATAAAGACATTGTCAGATAAAGAAAGACTAAAAGAATTTGCCACTTGCAGAACTATCCTTAAATAATAGCAAAAAGATGATCTTCAAAAAGAAAGGAAATGATAAAAGAAGAAATCTTGGAATAACAGGAGGAACAATGGAAAAAGGGACAATATAGGTCTATACAATAGGTGATCCTTCTCCTCATGAGTTTTATAAATCATACGTAATTACTGAAATGTAAACTATAACACCATCTGATATATTCAGGATAATGATATTTAAAAGTACAGAAAGTAAAGGGAACTAAATAAGAATACGTTTTCCACATTTGACTCCAAGTGGTGGTAAAGTGGTGTAGGGAGAAAGTGTGTGTTGTTATAAAAAGGCAGCAAGAAGTATGCTTGTGGTGTTGGAAATGTTCTGCATCTTGACTTTGGTGGCAGATATAGGAACTTACACATGTGATAAAACTGCATAGAAATAAATACACGAACACAAACACACAAACGAATACAAGTAAAACTTCAGATGTCTGAAGGACGTCTGTGCATTGTATCAATGCCACTCTCCTGGTTGTGATAATATACTATAATTCTAAAAGTTATTATCATTGGGGGAAACTGGGTAAAGGATATATCAGATCTTTGTATCATATCTTATAACAGTATGTGAATCTATACTCATCTCAAAAGCAAAAGTTAAGTTAAAAATGTTACCCAACTATGACCCTAAAAACCGTATAAGTAAATACCCTTCCATAGTTTCGTTCGTTTTAGATATTAATAAAATTACCAAGACAGTTTTCTCCTTGCTGCATTAACTTTAATAAACAGTTTTTCTCAATTACAAAAGAAAATAGAGGAGGAGTCACTGATGTGTACATACATTCCAAAGTTTCCAGAATCTGCTCAGATGCCTACTAAATCATTTCCATATTTTCTGCTAGTCATCAGCCACAAGAAATAGTTGTCACAATCATCCCAGAACCTTGGCTTAATCTTAGTTTAGGTTAACTGTGATTCTGTTTTGGCTGCTTTTCTAAAAGTGGGAGTTTTTTTAATCATCAGAGCAATGCTCCCTTGAACCTCTTCTCATAACAAAGTCCTTGGCTCTGTATCTACACATCATCACAGGAACCACTGTTAATAACGAAGACAATATAGTGAATACAGCCAGAAAAAGAAAGCTTTAATAGTCAAGCCAACAGATAGTCCAGTATATGCACAAAATATGCCTTCTCTTCAGTTTTGCATTATTTTCCAAAATAAATGGAATCTATGAGTGGGGGAAGTATCTGGAAGGTCTGAAATTTCTCTTTTGTTCTTTTCAATGTATAACCTACTTTATCAAAGTGTGAAGGTTCTTCAACCTATGCTTGTTGTGCCAATAGGCTGTGTCTCTCTTTACTAGAGTCACTTCCCTTCAAGGGAATCCCTTTCTCTTCTCTCTTCATCCTATAAGCTCTGCCTCCCTGTATCATCTTCGTTCCTATTTGGAAATGTGATTTTTATAGTGGTCAATCATTATGGGGGAGGCTTTGACTTTTATGACTAGTGCATCTGTTATTCAGTTAGACATTTTATCTTATGAAGATGGGCTTCTCCTTGTCTATCTTTTTTTGTTATCATGCTGAATAATATCTCTAACTCCTTCTTTGTCTTGATAATGACATGATGTTACCATTATCTCAGAATATCTCTTCCTTATATAGGAAAGAAGAAACAGAAAAAAGAGGTATCACTCTCTAAGTACCCTAAGTATATCTGTGGTTTATCCATCAAATACAGTCAATGCTTGTCTGGAAAATGTTTTATGATAAGATAAAACATAATATATTTCTTAGACTTACTAAAAATGTAAATCATCACAACTATGACCTTTTAAGCAAATGCATAAACTTTGGATTTGATGACAAAAACAAAGATAAATAATGATGGATTCTGTTATTTTTAACCTTGGGCTTTGGCACCAAAGATAGATATAGCCTCATGAATTTTATGTTACAAATACTGTAGAAAGGAAGCAAGACTTAACATGTTTATGTTGAGCTTACATTCTTACAACAATTTGTATAGGACAGGTTAAGAAGGAAACCTTGTGATACAGGAAATAGAACTGAGTATTGTTATGAAGTTTCATTTGTAATCATTTAAGTCCCACAGAACTGTGATCATAGCTTTTTTAATGGCAGTAGTGGTAAATGCCACACATTCAGCAAATTAAAAAGATAGAATGAACTGAGACAATACACAAATTCAAATAAAGTTCTGTTCAACAGGTAGTAGAAAAAGAGCTCAGTTTGGAGTTAGGAAGGCCTGAATTTGGACCTGGTTTGGCCACAGGCCGTGTAATCTTAACCAAGTTATAAAATCTGTCAGGACCCAAGGTCCCCTAGTGTAAAATAGCATAATTATAGTAACCCCTTCCCTACTATTGCTTATAGGGTTTAAGCAATAAATGATTTAATAATGCTGAAAATTTAAACATCCCTAGCTGATAGTATTTCATAAGTGTTAGCTGTTACATTTTGTTATGACTTTTAGTTTCACTTCCCTCCACCTATTTTATCTCTTCCTTTCCAATGCAGTTACTAACATTTTATATATGGCTCTCGTTCTCCTTTCTACTCTCTCCATAAACCCCGATCTGCCACTTACATTACTAATCCCAGTGCAGACCTGAGTGCATGACACAATCCCAGTTGGGGCATGTGCTATGGTTTGAGTTTGTCCCCACCAAAAGTCATGTTGAAATTTGATTCCCATTACAGCAGTGCTAGGAGGTGGGCCTAGTGGGAGGTGTTTGGATCATGGGGCTGGACCCTCATGAATAGATTAATGCATTTGCAGGCGTGAGTTCTTAGTTCCCATGAGAGTGGGTTGTTATAAAGCAAGGCTGCCTCTCATGTTTGTTCTCTTTGCACACACCTGTTTGACTGTCTGCTTCTCAGCCATGTTGTGATGCCACACATGGCCCTCATCAGGAGCCAACCAGATCTGGCCACCTGATCTTTGACTTTCAAGCCACCAAAATTGTGAGCAAAATAAACTTCCTTTATTTGTAAATTACCCAGCCTCAGGTCTTTAGCAACACTCAACAGACTAAAACAGCATGTCACGTGGGAGCTGGAGGCTGTCATCACTAGTCAGGTCAACATGGTCCCATTAGATCACTGCTAGCCAGTCCAGGGCTTGCATGGATGGCCCCTCATGGTCCCACAGCCAGTCAACCTCACTCAGAGATGTTGCTTTCCTAACATGGGACAGAAACAGTTCACAGTATTTTGCCTTTATAATTCTACCTTGTTCTCCACTGAACTCCACCTAACAGCTGACCTAGACTCTGTGCCCAGTTGAACTCTCTGCTTGGCAGGAAATTTTTCACTCAGTGCTCAATATTCAGTCTCTAATAGTTTTGTTTTTTAAATAATATGTTTAATAATACCAGGTTCTTGATTTTCTTGATTAGACTTTTTTTTTTTTTTTAAATATGGAGTCTTGCTCTCTTGCCCAAGCTGGAGTGCGACAATGAGATCTCGGCTCACTGCAACCTTTGCCCTTCTGCCTCCTGGGTTCAAGTGATTCTCCTGCCTCAGCCTCTCAAGTAGCTGGGGCTACAGGCACCCTCCACCACGCCCAGCTAATTTTTGTATTTTTAGTAGAGATGGGGTTTCGACATGTTGGCCAGGCTGGTCTCGAACTCCTAACCTCAAGTGATTCATCTGACTTGGCCTCCCAAAGTGCTGAGATTACAAGTGAGAGCCATTGAGCCTGGCCTAGACTTAGTTTTCTTTTTGAAAGTCATATGAAGTTAATACTACTCCTGTAACAAATTTCTACAACCTTAGTGGTTTAATATAACACAAATTCATTTGCATATTGCTCTGGAGATTAGAAGTCTAAAATCCATTTCACCGGTGAAGGTGTCAGCAAAGCTGATTCCTTCTGGAGGCTCTGAGGACAGAATCCATTTCTTTGCCTTTCTCATCTTCTAGTGGTTGCCTGTGTTCCTTGGCTTGTGGCCACCTTCCTCCATCTTCAAAGCACTTCACCCCAATCTCTGTTTCCAGCATCATACCACCTATTCCTATGACTTCGACTCCCTCTGCCTGCTTCTTATAAGGACTGTTTTGATTATAATGGGCCCGTCGGTACAATCGAGGATTATCTCCCCATCTCAAGAATCTTTATTTAGTCACATCTCTAAAGACCCTTTTGCCATATATGGCAACATTCACAGTTCTAGGAATTAGGAAGTAGAAATATTTAGGTGGTCATTATTCGGCGTACAGCAAAAATGCTTTTAAGAGAAAATGGGGAATAAAGGAAGGAAGGAAAGATACAAGAAAGAGAGAGGAGGAGGAAACAATAAAGAAGATTTTTGCAACACATGTATAAAAGCAAAAGCAACACAGATCTTCTTTGTTGAAGCACAGAGCAGCATATTATTAAAACCAAGTGGGCTTCACATTCTTAAAAAGAGATGAGATTTGCTGTCATAAAAGAAGAAAGGGGGAGAAAGGAACACGGTAATGCCATGTCCAATTTGTTTAGAACCACAATCTAGAGGCATGTGAATTACTTAGGAAAGAATTTTAAGAGGATCCTACAGCAGAGATTCAGAATAAAGAGAAAAATAACAGATCCTTGTTTTAGTGTAACTCAAGTGAAATCCTGCCAAGAAACAGCCCTTCCTGTAATCCTTTTCCTATCAATTCCTGCTCACAAAACATCCTTCTGGAATAAGCCTGATTGGTCATATTGGAGAGTTTAGTGGAGGAGAGTGCCACCACCCGCTTGATTTCAGCAATAACATCCTACTGGATGCCATAGGGGAGGATGCTCTCACACTGTGTTCCAGCTATGTCAAGGCTGGGTTGTTTTGGTAACAGCCTACTTTAAGAGCTGTAAAGGGGTATAAAGGCAGTGGGCAGATTTATATTCTGGGGATAACTTTCTCATAAAAATTTCATTTCTTCCTAGATGTCCAGGCAGAAATATAGCTTAAAGTTCAACAAAAATTGCTATAGCATAGTAATTTACTCACCGTGAATCCAGGCTAGAAACTATTTTTGTTAAATTTGTATTTTTAATAGAGTAACAGTGTTAATTATTCATAATACATAGGTATTTCATTTGAGCTAGCTTGTCATGTCATTAAATTAATCATGAATATGTATTTGTGAAACATATTTTCATCATATCTCATGATTTACAGATGTTTCTGAAAATGCCTGTAATGCATTCTTTCATTAACTTTGCTGAGCTAAATGAATTTTCAAAAAAGAAGTCTTAAAAAGACCATGAGATGTAAGCAAAATAACTAAACTAAATCTTAACATGGAAATTTGTTTAATAAAGATTATGAGAAAAATATTCATGAAACACAAAATGAGAAGGTTATTATTCAAATAAAACAGAAAGAGCTTCTATTTTTGTACACCGACAAATGCCAAAAAACAGAAAAAAGAAAACTGAAACTCCTTCAGGGTTTTCCTTTCAATATAAGCAATAAACTGCTAGACATGTAAGAGAGTTATTACCATTTAATGCAAGCAATAGTCACATTTGTTAACAGAATGAATTAAGGAATTGGATAGTTAGAATTCACACACATACACTGCTATAAATTTCAGTTAAATCAGTGCTATTTGGAAAATGGATAGAGATGAATAATTAGAATATATACTAAACTAATTCACTCTGATTTAAAGCATTCGAAAAATAACTCATTTATGCAAATCAAACATATCCAACATGAAAGAGAGGACAAAACAATGACAACATTTCTCAAAGCATTTTATTTAGGAAAATCCAAACGTGTATGAGTTTTACACTCTTGTTTTCTTCATTCCTCAATCAAGTATTTATTAAAAACCCATTCTATGAATAATTCCTAGACAAGATATTTTGTTAGGTACTGTTCAATGTATTCACACAGTGTATCATGGGGAACCATTTTCTCTCATCATCTTTAGGCAAAACTAGGAAATACATTAAACTAGAATGTTACATGTACCGTCTCTAACTACCAAAAGACCCACATTCACGTGCCTCTTCCTCCCTTTCCCAACTCAGGCCAGGCCACAGGTTCAGGAGCTTTTCTGATGGCCCTTCCCAAACCTAGCAATTGTATATTTGTCCCATTTTCTCAGGGTCTTCCTATGTCACTCGCTGGTTAACTGGAAAGATTAATTCCATCTGCGAGGTGGTAAAGACAGATCCCATGCTTGTTAAATTGTAGTCTGAGCTGGGAGAGCAGCCAAAGCCACAGGACAAATATGGAGCATTAGCATTAATTTTAAACTCTCTCAAATACTATCCTATACAGAATCTCAATTTTGGCCTCAGAAAGACCTCGTTAGAGACGATAGTATATCTCCTTGAAAACCTGAATTTAAATTACATTACTTTAAATATAATACATTGATAACTGTCCTTGAAATATGTATTACAAGCTGAGAATCAAAAAATTATTTCAGGAAATAAGTATTGTTTTGAATGAAATTGTTATTTAAAAACAAAAGTGATTGTGTGATGAAGTACCTATAAGCTATGAAAAAACATTTTGTTTCTTCTAAGAATAACAGGAGTAACTATTGAATTTTGTCCAATATCAAGCCAGCAATTGAGTGGCTAATTAAAATTCCAGTCAGAACACAAAAATACTATACAATAACATTCAATAAGATTGATTAATAATTGTAAAGTAGAATCATTTCTATTTCGTAAAAGTATTTAGAAAAACTACTGTGCTCCAAGATGATAGATATTTTTAAATTTTGCAGAAAAAAGTGAACAACAAACTTTGCCTTCCACTACAATAAGAGAAGACCTAAAATCCGAATTTGGGCAGTTTTGGGCTATTTTAATGATCCATTCAATCCCAGTACAGTTCATTAAGTAAATTGTGCCATGTTAAGATGGACGTATAAACTAAATCAACTAGAAAACAGCTGATTTGTTGGTATGGTTCAGCACAGCCTTAATAAGTATAGTCATTTCCCCAGATTTTTATAGAATTATTTCATGTGATAGAACTTCAGTAATGCAAATATATGAAAATTTTACTAAGATTCAGATTTTACATTAATTATGAAGAAAGGATATCCCGAGCAAATTGACAGATGAAGATCCTAGGAATGTTTAATCTATTTGCAGCTGTTTTCAAATACTGTAGTAGTAACCGTGTGTGCTAAAGCAATTAATGTGCTAATTACAGATGTGCCTTTATTCTAGTCCTTGGAGCAGAGTCAGCAAGGCCTCCATTCGGCAGGGCTTTTCACTTTGGTTTGAATAACTGAATGTACTTAGAAATAAAATTGCCTTTAAAAAAAAAGAAAGAAAAAAAAACTCCAACTTCATATGGCTCATGATTCCCCAGATTTGGATATCCCACTCATTGAATTCACCCTGTAAAACACAACAGCTGCCTAACATAAAGCTCTGTGGCAATGTAGTTAATTTATAAAACAGGTGTTACTCCTATTTCTTCCATTCCTCAGTCGCATTGTTAAAAAAAAAAGTGGCTCATATAATCTATAATTCAAATATTATGCTAATTTGTAAAAATTTACTAATCCTTACTACACAAGGGGGAAATTGGTCCATGGAATATTTGAAAGTGCTTATTTGTTAATTTTCAATGTTAAACAAACTCAGAAGCTGCACAGGAGAAAGAAGAATCCAGGAGGGATTGTTTTTATTTTTGTTTTTATGCTGGCTGCCATTCCTGTTTCCTGTTTTTTGGCAGCCTATGTGGTTTTCTTCTAGTCACATGGCATCTTATTCTAAAAGTCATATTCACTATGCCTGCTTCCCTAGGACCCAGGTGCATAGTAGTAATGGATTTAGATGAACAAGTAGCATTACGGTGATAGTGGCATAAGTTTGTAGGGTTTCCCATTTGCTGCAATAGTTCTGCTGTTTCAGGGCCTATTCTCCTTTACATTTGCCCTAATATATTAAAGGTGATGAAGGAAAATATTTAGTGAACTCATGGTAGTTAAGAAGATAAATGGAAGGAAAGTCGGTGGGAAGAGGTGGGGAAGCGAAAGAGAGGGGAATGGAGAGAGGGAGAAAGAAAGAAAGGGAAAGACAAAATATAGAGAAAATAGAATTTGGTATTATTGGTATTATAATGAACTCCTGAGAGACACCTTCAGAGGATCTAAATATGAAAAATTATGTTACACTGATGTAGGAGAGGGATTCAAGACTGCAAGAGAGCTCAAGGGGGCTTCTGGTAAGGTTCTGTTTCTTGATCAGCTTACTGGTTACATAGGTAGACTCAATTTGTCATAATTCATCAAACTGTACATATATGATGTGTACTTTTTAGTGTGTATATTATATTTCACTAAAATATTTTAAAATAAAACATGTGCTACAGGGGAACAGGCATTATCTCCCATCTGTTTTAAGTTTTCCTGGATAAAGTGACTTTGAAAGTGATTTAAAGCATCTATCAACTTCATAGTCAAATATGATCTTTACTTATCACAGAAAAGATAGCACCAGACTGCTAAGATTAGGCTTCAGTTATGGCTCTAGCTCTTTGATAAACTGAGTATTCTTAGATAAATGGCTTTATCTCTCCCAAGGCTCAGTTTTCTATTTTGGAAAATGTTACAGAATCATTTAATGAGATATTAATTCCTACCTTGTTTTTCTTGTAGTAGTATGGACAGCCAGTCTGATGTTTACTTGGCTTCTCTGCTCCAGAAATAATCAATTTCTTTGGGTTTCAAGATCAATCCTAAGAAAAACCTCAAATGAGTCTTTGAAAGAACCAAACTGCTGTTTGAAAGAAAACTGCAATTTCTGCCAAGTTGGGTGAATGGAGGGCAGCTGGTGCATTTTGAGGAAGACAGAAGACATAGTTGGAGTCTTGCATCTGAAACAGGTGGAGGAGTACTAGGATCAGCGGAGTTTTGGTCATACTCCTTAGTTCTTAGTAATCAGCACAATTTTCATGAGTCTGCAGCTGAGAGAAATTTCTCGTCTTGACCCTACTGATGTATTGTGCCACATAATTCTTTTTTGTGGGAGCTGTTCTATGCGTCGTAGGATGTTTCGCAGCATCCCTGGCCTCTACCCACTAGATGCCATTAGCACCCCCCTTCTAAGTTGCAACAACCAAAATTGTCTCCATTATTGCCAAATGTCTCTAGGAGGACAAAATCCTCCATATTCCCATTGAGAACTAGTGGCATACAGCAAAGTGCTAGATACTGAATTTGTCATTGAAAGAATGAAGGGGCATAAATATCAGGAGCTGCTAAGCCACTTGGCATTGGATGAGGCTCTAAAATTGAAAAATACACTTACAAAATGATTCCCATACAGATTAAGTCAAATCCAACTTTCCCAGATTGTGTAAACCTAGCTTGTGTAAACCTCATATCAATCCCAAGAATTGTGGAGTGGGGGAATCTTGAGAATGTCTTTTCATAAACCCTGCCAGGTGGAGGAGATTAAGGCAGATCTGATTTGATTTAGAAATCTAAAGAAATCTAGCCATTATTTTATGTAGGTGTCATGGTGAAATTTGTACCTGTTACATGTGTTTAAAAAAACTTAGCAATTTTTCTAACATACAGAAAACACTCAACAAATGTTAATCATGTTTTATCACCCCTACTTTATAGATGATGAAAGTCACAAAGAAGCAAAACTGCCTTTCTGAGAACCAGAGCTAATAAACAAAATGAGAACCAAAATAAATTACTCCTGGTGTCCCCACTCTATGTAACTCTGTTGCTTATATTGATGATTAATTTTTTATTGGAGCTCCTGGAAACTATTACTTTATCTCTTCTCAGTTCAACTTACAAAATATGGGCATCCATCATGTTATTTACATCCTATTCAGTCATTTCAGGATACAAGAATAATATATAACCCAGTGTAATTATTGTGTGTGTGTGTGTGTGTGTGTGTGTGTTTCTTTTGTTTCTTTTTTGTGTTTTGTTTTATTTGTTTATTGGACAGTAAAGACACCCGAAGCAATATAAAAACCTTCCAGAATGTAGGCACTTAAGTATCAAAATGATGGATACAGATTGTACGTGCTAAAAGCATTCTGAAAAAGAAAGCTCAAAATAAATCAGGTAGTTGAGGAAGGCATCATGGGCTTTGAACTAGCAATTTAAGAATAGGACTAAATTAAACTAGCAATTTAAGAAGTGCAGGTAGAAATGTTTGAGAAAAGTTTAATAACCAGGAAAACAACATATGCATTTCTACTGAATAAAAGCCCCACAATCCACCCCAGATTTTTATCTCCAGCCTCTGTTCTTTTTACAGCTTCTAAATCCTCATGGTTTTTTCAGTCACCCTGTGCTTTAACCCCCATTCAGGACTCGAGGCCTTTGTACATACTGCTCCCTTTGCCAGTGTGCTTACCTGTGGTCATTCTACTCACTCTGGCCCACTTCACTTGCAAATTCCAATTTTCCCTTCAAATTCAAAACTCAAATTTACCTCCTCATATCTCCTAAGAAGGAAATAATGAACTTCTTCTTTATTAGGTGTCCCCCAATGTATCCTATATAGAATCTCTGAGAAGTTATCTGTATTAATTCAGTATTAATCCAGTATGATTCAAAATTGGTTTTTGCCCTTTAATAGAGCACCACTATCAAAACTCACTTACAGAAATACTTACCAGACCCTTTTAATTCATTTTTCTCTGCACAACCTATACATAATGCTAATTTTCTATTACGTTTTTCAAGTAAGTTACAACCAAATCTAAAATTACCTTTTGTCTCCATCCTCAATCCCAGTATTCTCTTTCATTCCCCCAAGGTAATTACTATTATGTCCTTTCTTCATATTTCCATTTTTTTACCTTTATTTAATGTGTATGTGTGCTGTTATAAATTTTTTCTTGAGCGTGTTTTTATTTTGGTGGTACCATATTCTATGTAGTAAACGATATGTGATTTTTAAGTATCTGTGTTAATGCCTATGGATTGTGTATTTTAATTCACAGACAATATTTCATAAAATATGCATTCCATGTTTGATTTAAACCTTTGCGAAAGACATTGTTTTCGATGTTTTGATTATCCAAATAATGCTGTAGTGAACTTTATTTTGCCCAAAAGTATGCATATCTAGAAGTAGAATTGCACGGTCATAGGCTCAAGACATTTATTTTTAATTGTATTTCCAAATTGCTGCCTAAAGTGAGCAAATCCATATACAATATTCATAGCCTAAAGATAACTTAGAAAAAGTCTTGCTCTCCACATACTGACACTTTTTATTGTCAGGTTTGTTTGTTTTTACTTTTGCTGAGTGTTAAAAAAATCACTTTTTTTTTGTTTTACAAATATTCTCTTGATTAGACTAATTTGAGAAAGACAGTTTTTTATAGTTGAATCAATTGCAATAATTTTTATTGGCACATATTGATGCATATTTCCCACTTAAGTTTTAAAAAATTATGTTGGGGTATCATTTACTTACAGGGAAATTAATCTCTTTTTGAGTATCCTTCTGAATTTTGACAAACACATACACTTGTAATACAAGTGTAAGTAAATGATACCACCACAATCAAAGCAATTCCATTGCTCCCCAAAACTTCACTCATTCTGACTCTATGAATGTTTTTATAATATTGAATATTTTCATTTATAAATGTAGCATAGTTTTATGTATTTAGATACAAGTGTAAGTAAATATGCTTGTATCTAAATACAAGTGTAAGTAAATGATATCACCACAATCAAAGGAATTCCATTGCTCCCCATAACTTTGCTCATTCTGACTCTGTGAATGTTTTTATAATATTGAATATTTTCATTCATAAATGTAGCATAGTTCTGTGTATTTAGATCTATTTATAGCATTGCATTGAATTGTTATGTCCTTCTTTATACACATCTTGAATTTTTTAGTTTGTTGTTGTTGTTCTTAACCAGGCTACTGTAAACAGGTTCTCATTTTTTCTTTTTTACTGATGAATAATTTTAAAAATTTGATTTCTGCATGGGGAATTTTATCCAGGCAAATTGCTTAGTTCTTTTACTAGTTCCATTGTTTATGAACTGATTCTCTGAAATGTTCTGGGAAGACTATCAGATCATCTCTTCTCCATCTTTAAGTCAATTTTTCTTTTCCTAATTTAACTTAAATCGCTAACTTATTGTTCAATAATAGTAATGACAGTAGATATTCTGTACTTATTTCTGACATTACAGGACATGTTTCTAATATTTTATTATTAAATATGTTTAATATGTTTGCCTAGGTTTTTATCAGGTGATTTTTAATACATTAAGAAAGTATTTTTCTATTTCTCATTATTTAAGATTTATTATCATGAAAGGATATTAGATTTTATAAAATTATGTATCAGCAGCCATTGAAATAATTATATAACTTTTCTTCTTTAGTGTATTAACAAAGGTAATTGTCTTGATATAATTTCTCATAATCTATTGTTGCAATACATGAATAAATTTTTTGGTCAGTGTTTCAGTTAGGAATTGCATTGAGCTACTAATAAGAGAAACAGGGCTATAGTTGATTAAACACATAAAAGCTTATATTTCTGAAATAATCAGAAGTCTAGAGTAAAGCAATTGCTGACATTGATTCAGCAATTTGAGTATATAAAAAAAGAAGACCTCTGTTTTCTCTTGGTTTTTCCTTGTAATTCCAAGATTACCACCAGAGATCCGGCACTCACACCTTCAGCAGAGGCCAGAAAAATGAAAAAGTGAATAGTAGGGAAACAATAGTTTTCCCAGAAGTTACAATCCACAATTTCTTTTTGCATTTCATTAGCCACTCAACCTCCAAAAAATTTAGAAGAATATATATATATTTTAAGTTGGCCAGACTAGTGACTGAATTAAAATCAGAGTTTTGGTTACTTGAGAAGAAGAGAAATGAGTATTTAGTAGGTATCAAATGGCCTTCAACACAGTCATAATACATTGTTCTGTTAACACATTGCTTGCTTTGAATGGCTGAAACTTTATTTGTAATTTTTCATCACCATTGGTACAATGAATAGTGCTTATTCAGATTTCAACAGTTATATGTGCACTTAGTTGTGTGTGGCAGAGACAGGGGTATAACTCTATGCAATTCTGTAACATCCATAGCTTTAGGTAACCACCACCACAGTCAAGATACCATCACCACAAGACTCCTTGTGCCATCACCACAAGACTCCTCCATTCTACTGCTTAATAGCCATATTAACTCCTGCTTCCATATCCTAATTACCAGCAATCATTAATTTGTCTTTCCGCTCTGTAATTATGTTATTTCATAAATGTTATATGATGGAATCATGCAGTATATATTCTTTTCAGATTGGCTTTTTCACTCAGTATAATTTCTTTTAGGTTAAAGCGAGTTAGTGCATGTTTTAATAGTTTCTTCCTTTTTATTCCTGAATAGCATTCCATAGCATGGATGTAGTGTTTCATTAACCACAATCCATTGTATTAGTTCATTCTTGCACGGCTATAAAGAAATACCTGAAACTGGCTAATTTATTTTAAAAAAAGAGGTTTAATTGTCACATGGTTCTGCAGGCTGTACAGGAAGCATGGTTGGAGAGACCTCAGGAAACTTTCAATCATGGCAGCAAGTGAAGCAGGCACATCTCACATGGCCAGAGCAGGACAAACAGAGCAAACTGGGAGGTGCTACACAGTTTTAAACAACCAAATCTCATGAGAACTCACTATCATGAGAACAGTAAGGGGGAAATTCGTCCCCATGTTCCAATCACCTCCCACCAAGCCCCTCCTCCAGCTTTGGGGGTTACAATTCAACATGAGATTTGGGCAGGGACACAAATCCAAACCATATCACCTACTGAAGGACGTTTGGATATTTTCTAGGATTTAGCTACTATTATAAAGCTGCTAGAAACATTTATGTACAAGTTTCTGTACAAAAATAAGTTTTCATTTCTTTGCCCTATTTGCACAATAATACAATTGCTAGGTCATATGTTAAGTCCATTTTTATTCTTAAAGAAAACCACCAGACTATTTTCCAGAGTGCCTGTAACATTTTATATTCCCACCGGTGATCTATAAGAGCTCTAATTGTCCATGTTTTCACTGACTTTTGTTATTATCACTATTTTTTATCTGAGCATTCTGATAGTTGTGTGGTGATATCCCACTGTGGTTTTAATTTTCATTTATCTAATAGCTAACAACGTTGAACATATCTGCATGTGATTATTTTTCATCTACATATCCTCTTTGGTAAAATATCAGTTCAAGTTTTTTGTCCACCATCTACTGGTATTGTTTGTTTTTTAATGTTGAAGTTTGAGAGTTCTGCATGTATTCTAGGTACAGGTTCTTTGACAGATATGTGATGTGCAAATATCCCCCCACCCCTCACTGTTTGACCTGTCTTGTCATTCTCTTAATAGAGTCTTCCAATGCGAAAAGATTTAATTTTCATGAGGCCTAATTTATCTATTTTTAAATTTTATTTTATGGCTCATGCTTTTTGGTGTCAAATCTAAGAACTCTGCTGGATGTCAGCAAGAATGGCTCAGTAAAGACCTCCAACAAACTTCTCCATAAAAGCAGTTGTAATACTGGCAAAAATTTGTCAAAATCAATGTTTTCAGAACACTGGAAATTAACCAAAGGTATTCAACAACCTGGTAGTGTCTATTCAAGAATATTGGCTGAATCCTGGTAAGAATCGAGAGGTTTGTACTATTTTAACTTTCCTAGTTCCATGACCTTTGTACTAGCGTGTTGGTAGCCTTGAAAAGTAATCGCTCCAAAATCACAGTGAAAACCAACAGCCTAGGAGCCTGTAAAGGGCAAAGAGTAGGGTTGGATCGTCTCAAAATTCTAATTTCAAGAAAACTATCATTATTTGACCTTTCTGGGGCTTTCTGACCAATCCCACTAGCAAAGCTTGTCTTCATTTGATCTGACATTGAACTGACCCAGTGCAAATAGCTTTTTCTCTGAAGCCGTTTGTCAAAAACAATCAGCCACAATTATTTAATATCTCATGTGGCAATAACCATTAGGACAAACAAGCAGATCCAAAACCGTTAAAGGAAAAGCTTGGGAACGAGATATACATAGGTGGCTGAAAAACTCTGATATATTCCTAGGAATCTGGAAGGACATGTGTACATGTAGGGCTGTAAGCATAGCCATAAAAGATGGAAGATAACCCTAACCTCTCACTTCTGTGTGAAATTGAAGGTCTGCACAAACAAGAAGTAAAGGTGAAGGTGGACTTTTAAACTGTCTGCCTGGACAATGAAGCAATTCCGGCAAATCACACAGAGACTTTTGGCAAAATCTGTTAGACTTGTTCAGGCATTTAAAGAAATTTCTGTCATTCATTAGCTAACCATTAACCTAACTGAGCAGACATCTGTAGCCACAGATTTAAAAGTATTTAACAAGAAATAGTAATAACACAAACACTAGTAATGAACAGCAACAACAAGCCTATTTTAAATGTCCAGTTTTTTAAAAAACATGAGATACATAGAGAAACAAGAAAGTATAGCTCATACTCAGGGGGAAAAAAGCAATTCACAGAAACTTTCCCTGACCATATCCTGACATTGGATTTACTGGACAAAGACTTTAAGTGAACTGTCCTAAATATGCTCAAAGAACAAAAGGAAACCACATCTGAAGAACTAAAGGAAAATATGCATCTTTGCATGTCTCATAAATTTTTGTTTTATTTCATACATCATGTACACAAGAACAATGGGTATTGATGTGTCAGACTTTGTATGTTTTTTCCCTCTTGAAGATTACAAGTCCTTTAATTATTTAAATTGGACTGAGTATTCAAATTCTTCTTTCAGTCAAGTTGAGTTGATGCTATTCCTTAGCTTTAGTTGCATGAGTTTCTCCCGTTATGTTTCTGACACCCAACTTACACACCTGCCTTTTGAATGTAATCACTTTTGGAAATGTGACACTTTTAAAGACAATCTTTTTTATTGTTGTGCCTTGAATTCTGATCATAATATCATTGTTAATAGAATTTAGTTATTTTCTTTTCATTAGCATTTGCTAGAATCTTTTTTTTTCTATTTCTTTATTTTTCACAATCTAGTGTCACTTTGTTCTAGGCATGGGTCTGGTAAATAAAATGCAGCTTGATTTTAACTATAAAGAGCTAAGATAATTTAACAAAAATTAATTCATTATTATTGTTTATTTATTTGAAATTAGTCCTGCCATCTAATATGGTGTTCTATATATATGATACTCTTTCTCTTTTTTAAAAAAAATTCCATCTATTATTTGTCTTTGTTCCAGTTACTTATCTATAAATATAGAAGTTTTAAAGTTTCTTTCAAGAATAGTGATTTCCTTTAAACTTTTAATACTCATGCAGGATACGATTTTTAACAGCATTTAGATTTAATCTGTTCTCAGTCTCTCTCATATACTTAGCTTGCCATCTTGAAGCCAGATGTCTTTCTCAGATATGTAAGGTCATGCTTCACTGAACTTTTTGGGGAGATACATTTTATTCATATGTCAGCAATCACTTAGGCTTTTAAAATTTCTCTTTTCCAACTCTGGATTTCAGTTCCCAATGCTTTGCTGAATTCATACTCTGGTTTCTGACCCAGTAAAAATGACAGTGAGATACAAGGGAAATTTCCCATGAACCTAGAGGGAAAGAGACTTGGAGCCAAAACTATGGTGATTGAAAAGAAGGAAAGAAAATTAGTCACTAGTTTGTTTTGCACACAAGTTTCTGGGTTAAGATAATACTTGCTACATATTTAAAATTGAGCAGGAATATGTTTCAAGGAAAATATATCTTGCCTGTAGATTGTATATGAGAATGATAGTGAAAAGTTCCTAAAATTCTAACCCCAAACTCAGAGATACAAGATATCTGAACTGAATACCTCCCTGTGGTCCAGGGATTGTTGTTGTACAAAGGTGAACAAAACAGATATTACACAAAGACTTTTAAGTACATAAATAAACAAATTTGTATTAGGATGCTACATGAGAGATGAAACGTTTAGGCTTTTAAAACTTTTTTCCACCAAAAGAGATACCAAAACCATAATAGAATCACTAAAGAAAGCCCTTCCCCTTCCTAAAGAATGAGTTTAGGGACCCTAGAAGGAATGAACTGTTCAATGCAGTTGTCTGGGAAAAGTTAAGGTAATTAGACTTTTTGTTCTAAGGGATGAAAACAAAAAGCTGTCTAACTTCCAAGAAGTGGATTCCCCAGAGAAAAATGTTAAAGTACATATATAATTCTACACTCTCTACCCCCTCTCCCATAACAAATGTGTGTTTATCTGTATTACTGAGATTGTCCTTTTTCACAAGTGGAGATAATGCTTGTGCACACCCTAAGCAAAACTTACTAGGTATAAGTCCTTTGGAAATGGTTAGCCTTAAAAAACTACCAAACGAAAGGCTGAAAACAGAATTGAACGTAGCATCATTTCAAAAGTATGACATTAGCAAGTCAATGCAATATGCAATGGTGACACGTGGGCCATACCTTGCATTGATAAAAGATTTGCCTTCTGGATACAAATATGAAAAGCAGTGAAAACAGAAATCATACATTTGTTGACATGAAGAATTGATTAAACTAGTGTAATTAACAAATAATCAAATCAAGAAAACTAAAATCAAATTCATTAATTTTTTTTTTTGAGACAAAGTCTCGCTTTGTCATGTAGGCTGGAGTGCAGTGGCACAATCTCAGCTCACTGCAGACTTCACCCCTGAGTTCAAGCTATTCTCGTGCCTAAGCCTCCTGAGTAGCTGGGATTACAGGTCTGCACCACCATGCCCGGCTAACTAATATTTGTATTTTTAATAGAGACAAGGTGAGCATTTCTTCATGTGTTTTCTGGCTGCATAAATGTCTTCTTTTGAGAAGTGTCTGTTCATGCCCTTTGCCCACTTTTTGATGGGGTTGTTTGTTTTTTTCTTGTAAATTTGTTTGAGTTCATTGTAGATTCTGGATATTAGCCCTTTGTCAGATGAGTAGGTTGCAAAAATTTTTTCCCATTCTGTAGGTTGCCTGTTCACTCTGATGGTAGTTTCTTTTGCTGTGCAGAAGCTCTTTAGTTTAATGAGATCCCATTTGTCAATTTTGGCTTTTGTTGCCATTGCTTTTGGTGTTTTAGACATGAAGTCCTTGCCCACACCTATGTCCTGAATGGTATTGCCTAGGTTTTCTTGTAGGATTTTAATGGTTTTAGGTCTAACATTTAAGTCTTTAATCCATCTTGAATTAATTTTTGTATAAGGTGTAAGGAAGGGATCCAGTTTCAGCTTTCTACATATGGCTATCCAGTTTTCCCAGCACCATTTATTAAATAGGGAATCCTTTCCCCATTTCTTGTTTTTGTCAGGTTTGTCAAAGATCAAATAGTTGTAGATATGCGGCATCATTTCTGAGGGCTCTGTTCTGTTCCATTGATCTATATCTCTGTTGTGGTACCAGTACCATGCTGTTTTGGTTACTGTAGCCTTGTAGTATAGTTTGAAGTCAGGTAGCGTGATGCCTCCAGCTTTGTTCTTTTGGCTTAGGATTGACTTGGCAATGCGGGCTCTTTTTTGGTTCCATATGAACTTTAAAGTAGTTTTTTCCAATTCTGTGAAGAAAGTCATTGGTAGCTTGATGGGGATGGCATTGAATCTATAAATTACTTTGGGCAGTATGGCCATTTTCACGATATTGATTCTTCCAACCCATGAGCATGGAATGTTCTTCCATTTGTCACTGGCCATCAGAGAAATGCAAATCAAAACCACAGTGAGATACCATCTCACACCAGTTAGAATGGCCATCATTAAAAAGTCAGGAAACAACAGGTGCTGGAGAGGATGTGGAGAAATAGGAACACTTTTACACTGTTGGTGGGACTGTAAACTAGTTCAACCATTGTGGAAGTCAGTGTGGCGATTCCTCAGGGATCTAGAACTAGAAATACCATTTGACCCAGCCATCCCATTACTGGGTATATACCCAAAGGAGTATAAATCATGCTGCTATAAAGACACATGCACATGTATGTTTATTGTGGCACTATTCACAATAGCAAAGACCTGGAACCAACCCAAATGTCCAACAACAATAGACTGGATTAAGAAAATGTGGCACATATACACCATGGAATACTATGCAGCCATAAAAAATGATGAGTTCGTGTCCTTTGTAGGGACATGGATGAAACTGGAAAACATCATTCTCAGTAAACTATTGCAAGGACAAAAAACCAAACACCGCATGTTCTCACTCATAGGTGGGAATTGAACAATGAGAACTCATGGACACAGGAAGGGGAACATCACATTCCGGGTACTGTTGTGGGGTGCAGGGTGGGGGGGGTGGGGACAGCATTAGGAGATATACCTAATGCTAAATGACGAGCTAATGGGTGCAGGAAATCAACATGGCACATGGATACATATGTAACAAACCTGCACATTGTGCACATGTACCCTAAAACCTAAAGTATAAAAAAAAAAAAAAAAAAAAATAGAGACAAGGTTTCACCATGTTGTCCAGGCTGGTCTCAGACTCCTCGTCTCAAGTTATCCACCCACCTCAGCCTCCCAAAGTGCTGGGATTACAGACATGAGTCACTGTATCCAGCCTTATTAATAATTTTAAATTAATCATGACAATGATATTAATAACATTTTTTGCATTTGCATTGAATGAACATTTTAGAAAATAAATATGTGTGTATCAGAGCTTTTAGAGGAGTGGTTCTCAAAATGAAACATGAATCAAAATCTTCGTGGGAGAAGAGGCTTGTTAAAAATGTAAATTATTGGGCCTTACTCCTCAACCCAAATTTAAATTCCTTACTTGTGAAAACGGTCCGGGAATCTGGATTTAACAATTCCATCCCCCTGCTCCCGTATACACACAGTCATTCTGGTCATTCTGTTGCAAGTTATTGAATAGATAGATAGCACTTCAAGCATATGAATCAAAAGGTAAAACATAGATAAAAACTAAGAATTGTCATGTTATCCAGTGTGAGTTAGGATTCAGTTATTTTCATTACTTTATATCATTTTAAAATAGTGATTTTGTTTTTAGGTAATAAGATTTAGTTAGCCGTAGAAAGTAATATGAGTAAATCTACAAAGTAATGAAATTATTACAAAATAAATTAACATAATTAAGAAGAATTCTGGATTGGTTTTCTAGTAAGATGTTAGAAAGGTATGATGGTTGTCTCCCTCCTCCAAGAGTAACAATAGAAAAACTAGATAGGGAGGAGGGGTGGAGCACCATGGCCAAATAGGAGGCTCCACTGATCATCTCCCTTTCAGGGTCACCAAATTTAACAACTACCTACACAAAAAAGCATCTTCACAACAACCAAAAATCAGGTGAGCCCTCACAGTACCTGGTTTTAACTATATATTGCTGAAAGAGGCACTGAAGCAGGTAGGAAACACATTTCTGAATTGCCAATGCCATCTCTACCCCATCCCCAGGCAGTGGCCCCATGGCACAGAGAGAATCTGTGAACTTGGGAGAGGGAGAGTGCAGCAATTGTGAGATATTACATTGAACTCAGTGCTGCCCTGTCACAACAGAAAGCAAAACCAGGCTGAAGTCAGCTGATGCTTGCCCACAGAGGGAACATTTGGAGTAGTCCTAGCCAGAGGAAAATTGCCCATGCCAATGGCCAGAACTTGAGTTTCGGCAAGCCTCGCCACCACAGACTAACCTGTACAGAAGTCCTAAATAAATTTAATAGCCATTCTACGCACAAGGACTGCAACTGCTAGCGAAGTTCCTTATGCTGAACTGCTAAGAGACAGTGGACTTGAGAGGCATGCAGCCTATTGAGACACCAGCTGGGGTGGCTAAGGGAAGGCTGTCTCACCCCTCCCCTCATCTCAACCTGCACATTCATGGCTACAAGAAACACCTTTCTTTCACTTGAGCACAGGAGAAGAAAGAGTAAGAGTACTGTACCTTGCATCTTGGATGCCAGCTCAGTCACAGTAGGATAGGTCATTGGGTGCAGTTGTGAGGCCCCTATTCCAGGCTCTAGCTCCTGGATAACATTTCTAGACACTCCCTGAACTAGAAGGGAATCCATACCTTAAACAGAAGGACCCAGTCCTGGCAGGACCCCCACCTGCTGACTAAAGAGCCTTTGTCCCCGAACAATCAGCAGCAAAACTCAGGTAGTATTCCATGGGCCTTGCATGAGACTCTGAGACTTGCTGGCTTTAGGTGAGTCTCAGCACATTCTCACTTGTGGACGATATGGCAAGAAACTCCTTCTGCCTGAGAAAAGCGGAGGAAAAAGTAGAGGGAACTTTCTCTTTCACCTTAGGTCCCTGCTCAGCCACAGAAGGATAGAGCACCAAGTAGGGTCTTTGGGTCCCCAGTTCCATGCCTTGGCTCTTGGGTGGAATTTCTGGATGTGCCCTGGGCCAAAGGGGAGCTCAGTTTTAAAGGTTGAGTCCCTGGCCAGACAGCATTTCCCACAAGCTTAATGAAGAGCCCTTATACCTTGAGTGAACATCAGCAGTAGTCTGGGCCTGTGGTGGTAGTGGCTATGGAGTGAGGCTTCTCTGACCGTGGAAAGAGAAAGGAAGAGTGGGAATGACTGCATCTTGTGATTTGAGTGCCAGCTCAGCCACAATACAATAGAATACCAGGTAGACTTCTGAGGTTTTTAACTCCAGTTTCTGGCTCCTGGACAGCACCTCACAACCTGCCCAGGACCTAGGGAAACTCACCACCCTGAAAGGAAGGACACTAAGCCAGGCTGGCTTCACAGCCTGCTGATTGTAGAGCCCCAGAGCCTTGAACAAACATAGGCTATAGCCAGGTACTGGTTACAGTGGGCCATGGGTGAGACCCAGTGATGTGCAGCCTTCAGGTCTGAACTAATACACTCCCAGTGATGGTAGCCACAAGGGTATTTGTGTGTCACTCCACCCCTAGCTCTAGATGGCTCAGAGCAGAGACAGAGAGACTCCATTTGTTTGGAAAAAACTAAGGGACAAGCATAAGAGTCTCTGCCTGGTAATGCAGAGAATTCTTACCCATGACCACCAAGGTGGTACCTCTACAAGTCTACAAGAACCACAGCATTAGTGGGCTTAGGGTTTCCCCTAAGGCCAATACAGCTTAGATCACAACACCACATTCTTTCCAATACCTGGAAAGCCTTCCCAAGAAAGATGAGTACAAACAAGCTCATACTGAGAGGATTATAATGCCTAACCCTTTAATGCACAGACACAGACAAACATCCACAAGCATCAAGGCCATCCAGGAAAACATGACCTCACCAAACAAACTAAATAAGGCACCGAGACCAATCCCAGAGTTACAAAGACATGTGACATTTCAGCCAAAGTATTCAAAATAGCTGTTTTGAAGAAGCTCAAAAAAATTCAGGATAACACAGAGAGGGAATTCAGAGTTCTACCAGGTACATTTAACAAAGAGACTGAAATAATTAAAAAAAAATTAAGCACAAAGTTCGGAGTTGAAAAATGCAATTGGCTTACTGAAGAATGCATCAGAGTATTTTAATAACATAATTGATCAAGCAGAAGAAAGAAATAGTGAGCTTGAATATAGGCTATTTGAAAATACACAGTCAGAGGAGACAACAGAAAAAAGAATAAAAAATAATTGAAGCATGCCCACAGGATCTAGAAAATAGCCTCAAAATGGCAAATCTAGGAGTTATTGGCCTAAGAGAGGAGGTAGAGATAGAGACGAGATTAGAAAGTTCATTTGAAGGAATAATAACAGAATTTCTCAAACCTCGAGAAATATATCAATATCCAAGTGCAAGGAGGTTATAGAACACCAAGCAGATTTAACCCAAAGAAGGCTGGCTTCCTCAAGGCATTTAATAACCAAACTCCTAAAGGTTAAGGATGAAGAAAGGATCCTAAAAGCATCGAGAGAAAAGAAACAAATAACATACAATGGAGCTCCAATATGTCTGGCAGCAGACTTTTCAGTGGAAACCTTATAGGCCAGGAGATAGTGGCATGACATACATATATATATATTTTTGTTTGTTTGTTTGTTTGTTTATTTGAGAGGGAGTCTCGCTCTGTTGCCCAGGCTGGAGTGCAGTGGCAAGATCTCGGCTCACTGCAACCTCTGCCTCTCAGGTTCAAGCGATTCTCCTAGCCTCCCAAGTAGCTGGAATTACAGGCACCCACCACCACTCCCGGCTAATTTTTGTATTTTTAGTAAAGACAGGGTTTCACCATAGCAGTCAGGCTGGTCTCAAACTCCTGACCTCAGGTAATTTGACTGCCTTTGCCTCCCAGAGTGCTCGGATTACAGGCGTGAGGCACCGTGCCTGGCCTGACATGACATATTTGAAATGCTGAAGGAAAAAAAAGTTTAGCCTAGAATAGTATATTAGTGAACATATTCTTCAAATATGTAGGAGAAATAAAGACCTTCCTAGACAAACAAAAGCTGAGGGATTTCATTAACACCAGACCTCCCGAAATTATAAAATGAGAACTTCAGTCAGAAAGAAAATTAATGAGCAACAAAAAACAACCTGAAGGTACAAAACTCACTGGTAATAGTAAGTGCACAGAAAACACAGATATTATAATACTGTAACTGTGGTGTGTAAACCATTCTTATCTTAAGTAGAAAAACTAAAAGATGAACCAATCCAAAATAATAACTACAACTTTTCAAGACATAGACAGTAAAATAAGACATAAATAGAAACAGCAAGAAGTTAAAAAGCAGGGAGATGAAGTTAAAAATAGAATTTTTATTAGTTTTCTTTTTTCTTGATTGTTTATGCAAACAGTGCTAAATTGTTATCAGCTTAAAATAATGGGGTGTAAGATAGTATTTGCAAGCCTCATGATAACCTCAAATCAAAAATACATAATGGATACAGAAAAAATAAAAAGCAAGAAATTAAATCATATCACCAGAGAAAATTACCTTTACTAAAAAGAAGACAAGAATGGAGTAAAGAAAGAAGGCCAAAAGACAAACCAGAAAAATGGTATTCATAAGTCCTTACTTATCAAGAATAACATTGAATGTAAATGGTCTAAACTCTCCAGTCAAAAGTCATAGAATGGCTGAATGTATGAAAAAAGAAGATCCAATGATCTGTTGCCTACAAAAAATACACTTCACCTATAAAGACACACATACACTGTAAATAAAAGGATGGAAAAAGATATTCCATGCCAACTAAAACCAAAAAGTGCGGGAATGGTTATATGAGTATCAGACAGAGCAGATTTCAAGACAAAATTATAAGAGACAAAGAAGGTCACTATATAATGATAAAAGGGGGCAATTCAGCCAGATTATATAAGATTTGTAAATATGAATGCACTCGATACTGGAGCACCTAGATATATAAAGCAAATTATTAGCACTAAAGAGAGATAGACCTTAATACAGTAATAGCCAGAGACTTCAACATCCCACTTTCAGCATTGAACAGATCTTCCAGACAGAAAATCAATAAAGAAACATCAAAATTTATCTGCACTATAGAACACATGGACCTGATAGATATTTACAGAACATTTCATCCAATGGCTGCAGAATACACACTCTTTTTGTCAGCACATGGATCATTCTCAAGGATAGACCATATGTTATTTCATAAAAAAAGTCTTAAAACATTAAGAAAAATCTGAAATAGTATCAAGCATTTTCTCTGACCACAATGGAATAAAACTGAAAATCAATAACAAGAGGAATTTTGGAAACTATATAAATACATGGAAATTAAACAATATGGTCCTGAATGATCAGTGGATCAATAAATAAATTAGAATAGAGACCAGCCAGGCCATCATGGTGAAACCCTGTCTCTACTAAAAAAAAAAATACAAAAATGAGCCAGGCATGGTGACACATGAGTCCCAGCTACTCAGGAGGCTGAGGCAAGAGAATCACTTGAACCTGGGAGGTGGAGGTTGCAGTGAGCCGAGATCACACCACTGCATTCCAGCCTGGGCAACAGAAAAAGACTCTGTCTCAAAAAAAAAAAAAAATTAGAATAAAGAAATTATGGAAAATTTAGAAATATTTTGAAACAAATGATAATGGAAATACAACATACCAAAACATAAGGGAAACAGCAAAATCAGTACCAACAGCTATACTACTATAGCTATAAATTTATCACTATAAATGCTTACATCAAAAAATAAGAAAAACTTCAAATAAACCACCTAACAATGCATCTTAAAGAACTAGAACAGCAAAAGCAAACCAAACCCAACGATTACAGCAGATTTCTTCACAGAAATAGAAAAAAATCCTAAAATGATATGGAACCACACAAGACCCAGAAAAACCCAATCTAATGTAAGCAAAACAAAAAAAAAGGAGGAATCACATTACTCAACTTTAAATTAATACTACAGAGCTGTAGTAACCAAAACAGTATGATACTGGCATAAAAACAGACACATAGATCAGTGGAACAGAATAGAGAACCCAGGGATAAATCTATATATCTACAATGAACTCATTTTGGGCAAGGTTCCAAGAATATACATTGGGGAAAGGACAATCTCTTTGATAAATAGTGCTGGGAAAACTGGATATCCATATGCAAAAGGATATTTACTTAGCATGAAAAGGGGGAAATAATCTCAGAGCATAATAATATCATCAGAAATATTCAGTAAAATATTATTCGGTATGCCAAGAGATGACATGACCAAAGCCAACAGGAAATAAGTAGATTTTAATAAAATAATCAAATATAATACACATATGTGAGTTAGCACACAAAGATTTTAAAATCATTATAATTGATATGTTCAGAAAAATAGTGAACAAATTATTGAAAATATTGAGTTTCATCAGAGAACTAAAATATACAAGAAAAACACACAACTGAGATTCTAGAACTTAAAATACAATATCTAAAACTAGAAAGTTACTAATATGTTTACCAGCAAATTAGAAATGGCAGGAGACAGCATGAGTAAACTAAGGTACAGATTACTGGAAACCCAAAATAATGTACAAAAAAAGACCTATAAAATGTGTAATAAGAGTCAGTGAAAAAGAGAGAGAGAGAGAATGGACTATAGGCAATATTTGACATGTCTGAGCATCTTCAAAAATCTCTAAGAATTCCTAGAAGGATAAACAAAGGTTACGCTAGGCTTGTCATGGTAAAACTGATGAACAGCAATAAGAAAGAAAAAAATCCTAAAAGCAACAAGAGAGGAGAAAAGACCACATTACCTGCAATGGAGGAATAATGAGACTAAAGATGGAACACAATGGAATGATACAATAAAAGAACTGAAAGGAAAAGCTGCTAACCTAGAATTCTTTAACCAGTACAAGTATTTTTCACTGTACCTTGATGGAGGTAAAATAAAGAGGTTTTTCAGACAGAAACTGCCAGAATGTGTTGCCTACAAACTTGCACTAAAAATATAAAGCAATTAAAATTCTAGAGCTGTGCTATATAAAAACCTTGTAAGTCATCAATGCTTAGAACAACACAAAATCTGAACATACTAAATATCAGTGACTTTCTTTATCAGAGAATTGAAATCACAGGGCAAACCACCACCACTAAAATTAAGAAAGAGACATGAATACAGAGGCACACCTGAGATCTGCTTACCTAGAGCAGAAGCTGTTGGAGCCATAATCTGCTAGAAACACATAAATGGCCATTTTCATCAACTTCTGGAAGTTGAGGATAGGTAGACAAGCTTGAGAGTGAAAATGCCTGGGGCCCCCCTCATTTCACAGATTTTAACTCTAGGAACTCTGCCACGTTCTCAAAGAAAAAATCTAATAAAAATGCCCTCCTGATTCTGACAGGGGGAATGGTGAGTATCCATTTTGAAAAACACCAGAGCATTCTTCATAAAGAAAAGACCTACTCTCCAAGGGAAAAGACTTTATCAGAGCTTATCCGACCTGCAGAAAAGACAATTAGCCAACTCTAGCACCATCTATCCTTCCTATCTAACCCAGAGAAGAAATAAACAAAGCTCAGAGCTTTTATTTTTTTTTCTTTTTTTTTTTTTTTTTTTTTGAGCCTGAGTCTTGCTCTGTCAACAGGCTGGAGTGGTGTGATCTCAGCTCACTGCAATCTACACTTCTCAGATTCAAGTGATTCTCCTGCCTCAGCCTCCCAAGTAGCTGGAACTACAGGCGCACACCACCACACCCAGTTAATTTTTGTATTATTAGTAGAGATGGGGTCTCACCATGTTGGCCAGGATGGTCTCCATCTCTTGACCTTGTGATCTGCCCTCCTCGGCCTCCCAAAGTGCTGGGATTACAGGCATGAGCCACTGCACCGGGCCACTGAGAAGCATTTAAAAGGTCACAGCTCAGGGATGCAGGCCCACTAAAACACTGATTTTAATCAAAAGATTATCAAAGGCTTCCTCTCCCCCTCACCTTACCACAACATCAATAAGGCAAAAGTATAAGAACATTGAATTGCAACTAAAAGAGCTGCAAGACACAGAATCTGTTTTAAAAGGTATTCTTAGAGAAATTCAAAGATAATAGGAAAGGAAAAAAATAAGGATACTAGAGAAATTGAACCCTCCAGCACCCATAGCTACAGTAAACATTAAACACAGCTCATTGATATACTAAGAAAGATAATAAATAGAATCTTATAAAATATTAAATTAAAACCAGAGAATGAAGAAAATGAGAAGATAAGCAAAGAACAACTGCAATTAATATAAAATACTTGCAAACATGGTTTATATTAATCCAACTATACCAATGATAACTTTAAATGTGAGTGTCCTAAATATTCTAATTAAAAGACAGAGACTGTCATAATAGTGAAGGGAAGACAAGAGCCAACTATATGTTGTCTACAAAAATCTGCCTTAATATAAAGATGTTGGGAACAGGCCCCCAAATCTGGCCATAGACAGGCCCCAAAACTGGCCATAAACAAAATCTCTGCAGCACTGTGACATGCTTGTGATGGCTATGACGCCCACACTGAAGGTTGTTGGTTTACCAGAATGAGGGAAAGGAACACCTGGCCCACCCAGGGCAGAAAAACCACTTAAGGCATTCCTGAACTACAAACAACAGCATGAGTGATCTGTGCCTTAAGGACATGTTCCTGCTGCAGATAACTAGCCAGAGCCCATCCCTTTGTTTCTTGTTTTAGTTAATCTATAATCTATAAAAACAATGCTTATCACTGGCTTGCTGTCAATAAACATGTGGGTAAAACTCTGTTCATGGCTCTCAGCTCTGAAGGCTGTCAGCCCCCTGATTCCCACTCCGCACTGTATATTTCTGTGTGTGTCTTTAATTTCTCTAGCGCCGCTGGATTAGGGTCTCCACGACTGAACTGGTCTCAGTGTAAAGAGGCATCTAGGTTAAAGGTAAAGTGATGGAGAAACATATACCATGGCAACACCAATCAAAAGAATGCTAGAGGCCAGGTGTGGTGGCTCCCACCTGTAATCCTAGCACTTTAGGAGGCCAAGGCAGGCAGATCACTTGAGGTCAGGAGTTCAAAACCAGCCTGGCCAACATGGTAAAATCCTGTCTCTACTAAAAATACACAAAAAAAAAAAATTAGCTTGGCATGGTGGTGGATGCCTGTAATCCCAGCTGCTCAGGATGCTGAAGCAGGAGAATCACTTGAATCCAAAAGGCAGAGGTTGCAGTGATCTGAGATCATGCCATTGCACTCCAGCCTGGGCTACAGAGTGAGACTCTGTCTCAAAAAATAATAATAATAAAAATAAAAGAATACTAGAATAGTTATATTAACTATATACAAAGCAGACTTCAGCACAAGGAAAATTATTAGGGATAATAAGGGGCACTACTTAACAACAAAACAATCAATTCTGTTGGACATAACAATTGTTAATGTATATGCAACTAACAACAAAGCATCAAAACACACAATGCAAAAATTGATAGAATTGCAAGGAGAAATAGAAAAATTCACTATTATACTTGAGGACTTCAACATTGCTCTATCAGTAATCCCAACAGTGAAAAAATATCATAAAGCATATGGTTGAATTGAACAGCACCATCAATCAACTTGATCTAATTGACATTTATAGAATACTCCATCCATCAACAATAGAATACAAATTCTTAAGCTCACATGAAATATTCACCAAGATACGCCATTCTGAGCCACAAAACAACTTAGAAAATTAATAAATAGACATTACACAAAGTATGTTCTTAGACAACAATGGAATGAAACTAGATATGAATCACAGAAAAATAACTGGGAAATAAATAAATATGAGATTAAATAACACTTCTAAATAATACATGGGTAAAAGAGGTCTCAAGAGAAATTTAAAAACATTTTGAACTAAATGAAAATAAAATACCACTAATCAAAATTTGTGGGATGCAGCAAAATCAATGCTTATGGAGAAATTTATGATATTAAATCTATATACTAGAAAAGAAAAATATCTCAAATAATCTAAGTTTCCACCTTAGGGAATTAGAGAAAAGCAAGCAATTAAAGCCACAGTAAATACCTTAAGCCAAAATCAAGCCTAAAAAAAGAAAAACATCACAGCACAAGAGATAATCAATGAAATTGAAAAGATAAAATTAATAGAATTAATGAAACCAAAAGCTGGCTTTTTGAAAAGATAAAACATATATAAACCTCTAATTAGACTATCTAAAGAAAAAGTGGTGGTAGTGGGAGGAGAAAGAGAGAGTGAGAGTGAAACCATGAACAAAATTTCTAAAAAAGAAATTCTACTGGCAGAATGAAAATGATGCCAAATAGTTACTTTGAAATGGAGGAAGCAATAAAGACCAATGAGTAAATAGGCAGGTATTTATAAAATTATATTGTGCATTCTACAGTTTCATTTGACTAGCCTGAAATAGAAAAAGTATATTATATATGCAAAATAATAACTATAATGTGTTGTGGAATTTAAAATCCTACAGAATTAACATGCATGACAATAGTAAGGCAAATGATGATAGAATTCATGGAATTATAATGTTCTAGGATCTGGCATTATCAAGAAAGTGATAAAGACCAAAAATTGTATGAGATACATTAAATCATATATCCACTGTCTAGAAATCTCTAAGGTCACCACAAAAAGAATAATGAAAGAATGTATATACGTAAGAATAATGAAAGAATGTATTATGGATAGCAAAATAAAATTATTGGCTGGACGCGGTGGCTCACGCCTGTAATCCCAGCACTTTGGGAGGCCAAGGTGGGTGGATCACGATGTCAAGAGATCGAGACCATCCTGGCCAACATGGTGAAACCCCATCTCTATTAAAAATATAAAAATTAGCTGGGCGTGGTGGTGGGCGCCTGTAGTCCCAGCTACTTGGGAGGCTGAGGCAGGACAACTGCTTGAACCCGGGAGGCTGAGGTTGCAGTGAGCCAAGATCACACCACTGCACTCCAGCCTGGGCAACAGAGCAAGATGCCATCTCAAAAAAACAAAACAAAACAAAACAAAATAAAATAATTAAAAATATTTTACTAACTCAAAGAAAGACAAGAAGTGATAGAATAATGAACGTAATGAGATCTGTCACATGTAAAGCAAATTGCAAGATGGTAGCTATTGACCCAAGTATATAGATAATTAAATTTAAATTGAACAGATATTTCAATAAAATAAGAACCAGACTCATTTTTAATGATATGATAATTAGAAGAGATAAATCATAAATTCTATGACACAGAATATTTCAAGGTAAAGAGATGAGAAGCATTACCAGAGTTGTTGGGTGCATTTCATAATAATAAAGGAGACAATCCGTCAGATAGACATAAAAATCTTAAGTCTATGTGCACAAAATTATATATTTGAAAATATATCAAGTAAAAACTGACATACTAAATGGTGACATAGATAAATCTACAATTATATTAAAGATTTTAATGAACTTTCACCAATAGCTGACAGAAAATAAAGTAGTCATTTTTCTTTATTTGGCTTTTACCAAAAGACAAAACTTGAAACTCTAATGAGAATTTTTCCAAGTGAAGAACGATTATTTGTGATTTTCTGTCCTCTGGAGCTCTCAAATCATAATCCATGTCCATTCTCCTTCTTTGAACCCACAGGGCTCTATAAACTGAGATCTGACCTCTCGTACATGTTGTTTTACAGAGTATCTAATACTTCAGGAGGAAATGTCCACAAGAATGAAATAATAAGATATTGAAGAGAACATTCATTCCCAGAGGAAAAAAAGCGTATTGCAAAACAGGCTTTCAGATACCGAAGCATTAGAACAAACAAATCAAAAAGTTTAAATAAATGTAATAATACAAATTTAACATATATTAAAAGAGAAACAAGATATTTTCAATGTGAATTACAATAAAAACGCATTGAAAAAATGAGTTGAAAAATCAGGTGGTTGATAGAAAGGGTACAATGGTTAATGTTGAATTGATATAACTGAAAAGTGAATTCGTAATTGTAAGGCCCACTTGAATAACTATCCGAAAGGAAGAAGTAAAATGTAAATAAAAAGTTTTATTAAATTTAAGAGATATGGAAAGTAGAATAAAAATATATACAAGAAATAAAACACCAATGATAACAGTTACAGAAATTGAGAGGAGGAAATATTTTAAAAAACAATGAATAATCCTTTTCAGGAATTAAAAAATATCAGTACAATTTATCTTAGACTTTTCTGGTTGCTAGAACAAAAATACTGTGTGGCTGATAAACAACATTTATTTCTCACAGTTCTGTAGACCAAAGAGTCTAGGACCAAGACGCCAGCAGATTCAGCCACTGGTGAAAGCTGATTCCTCACACATGGCGCCTTCCATGACCTCACGTTATAGAAAAGAGATAAACAAGATCCCTCAGGCTTCTTTTAAAAAAGAGAAAAAAAATCTATTCATGAAGGCTTCACCCTCACAACCCTAAAATCCCCTAAAGTCCCCACCTTTTAATACTATAATATTGAGGATTAGGCTTCATCATATAAATTTTGGGGGGACACAAATATTCAGGCCACAGCTAAACAACTTCTAGTACAAGAGAATTATTCAATAGGAGAGATTCGTAGAGGAACACACCTGGGTATTAAAGAATGTATCAGAGACAACAGAAATTTCTAAAATCTTCAGAAGGAAGGAGCAGATCAAGGATAATAATCAGATCAACACATTTTCAACACCACTGGAAGCAATAATAAAGAAGGAATTATATTTTGAAGACATTGAAAAAAATTGAACATAGATGCTTAGATCTAGCCAAGATAATTCAAATATTAGGGCATGAGAAATATGCTCCCATGAATTTAAAACCTTAGGTTTTCCCCAAAAGAGATTTGCATGGAAACAGTTTTAAATATATTTTTATAACATTTTTATATTTAAATAAATCTATGCAGTGCTCCAAAAGACATATGAAGAACAGATTAAATATGTCAGCAAAGTTTGTTTTCTTTTAAAATATAGTGAGCATCAGAGAAAACAAAGTGTGTATTGCTGCAGAATTAAAATCTTGGTAACATCAAACTAATAAGAACAAAAGGAGAGTGTAGAAGAGGGCTGAGAAAGTATAGTAAATATATCCTCTTGTTAGAGATGAGAGATATTGATAAAAATGAAAATATAAGTAAAATAAGATTTAAAACAGAAAAAAGAATTATTTAATAAAGTGAACTAATAGAATTAGATAAAAATATATTTAAAAAATAGATGAAATGTAAATTTTCTAAACTCACTATTCAAGACACATATTAGGATTGGACTTTAAAAATAACAAAATCAAGATATATGCTGTTTACAAGAGAAAGACATCAAGAATAAAGACCTGTAAAGACTGAATCATTTAAAAAGTGAAAGCATTCTGTCAGGCAAATAGGAACCAAAAGAATCTGGTTTAGGTAAACTACTATTAGAAAATTGTACCAAACCATAAGAATATATAGAAAACTAGGTATGTCCTATATCTTCCCAGCTTTTTGCTTGGAGATATTTCTGATCTGCGACACAGGTAAGGGGAAACAAAGCAGGGTCTTATTATGTGGACGGCACAGATATCAGAGTTCTAGAAGGCAGAGGTACTTAGAAATTTGGAAGGCGCGGTAACCAAGGCAAGGGAACCACACAGAAAAAGGGGTGCAGAAATCTTCAAGTCAATTCAAAGATGACAAAGAAAGTTTAGACTGCATATTCTACGGAGCTCACAAAGAAATGGACATGTGTGTTTCAATTAGCCAGAATAAAGAATCTGTGCAGAACACCTGCAGCCTTCAGAAGGGGTCCCTGAAGGGTCAGGCATTAGTAGAGAGCTAAATTAGCTCCAAAGGAAAATCTACTAAAAGTGTACCATAAAGTCAAAAACAAACTTCAAATAACAAAATAGAAAATCTGAATAGCCCCATATCTCCTTTAAAAATTGAATTTAACAAGTAAAACACGAGAAGACTACATCCAGATGAATTCAATGGTAAATTATATTCAATATTTCTTAAGAAAAAATACCATTCGTATACAAAATGTTTCAAAAAACAGAGGAAGGGGAAACATGTGTCAACTCAATGAGAAGGCATTACCCTGACACCAAAACCAGGAAAACAAATTGCAAAAAAAAAAAAAAGAAAAAAGAAAAGGAAAATTACAGACAAATTTCGTTGATTAATAGTTAAAGGCTACTTACCATAAATAACATTTTATGTTTTTTCTTTGTTAATAACCCAGGAGATGTGATGTTCTCAAAAGCAATGGACCATAGTAAGATTCTGGATAGCTAATAGTTTTCTGTGAAAATGAGTGGTAAGAAAGAAGAATCAACATGATTTTAGGACATGATAGATATGGAAGTTTGTAGTCAGGAAATTGATACCGTTTTAGTTCTTCTTATCCCCTATATAGTAATTTTGTATTTCTTTGTGTATGTGTTTCATTTCAATTTTACTTTTGATTATATTAATAATACATATTTATTAAAGAAAATTTTGAAAATAAATGATCAATTGTTAAGACTTTAATTTTGTAATCTCAAACTGAAGCGCTAGTAACATCGCCCACATTTCTGCACTGTTGTATGAATGGGACTTACAGATTCTTCAGAAAGGAGAGCTAGTCTTCTATGACTCTCTTCTGCTCTTTCTTATACTGAGTTTACAATTGTGTTTTATTTACCTTTCACTTAAACTAGATTGGTTTTACTTACAAACATAATAAGCACAGACATAATTTCATTTAAAAATGTCCGTTATAATTTTATCTTGGAATATTTATTTCGGTGGTTATTGTTAGTTCATTTAGGCCTGAGGATTTTGTTTCCCATCTGACTAGACATTTATCTGATCATGTTAGAATACTGTAGCATCTGCCTGCAATAAAAGTTTCATGCAAAGTACTTTTATCACAACTCCTTAAGGATGGAGGAGTGAGACTTCCCTAAGGCTAAAAGAATTGGTTTAGTATTTTTATGCTTGCCTGCTAATAAATATTTAATTGTGGCAGTATTTGCCTGAATATTGCTTTCATTATAACATATGACCTAGCAGAAAGTTTGTGGAGGCTTTTTACCACTCTCACCTGCCTCAGACAGTTGACGAATGCTCTAATTACAGATGGCCAAACTGGCTTGGGTCAACTCAGTTGAAAACAATAACTCCTTATAATCAGGAGTAAGAAATATTACTTCTGTTTCTTCTCCCTTGTCTCCCTTCTCTTGTCTCTTACCACTAATTCAGAATCTCAATGTATTTATATAAATATTATAATGTACTTAACTTCCATTAAATAGGTTTTTAATGGTTTTTCCAACTCTAAACAATGTCATAAAAATAAATATAGCATTTTAAAAATTTATAGCTAGATCACTTCTTACTAGAATGCTAGATTGGCCTGAAGATATTTCAATATTTTAAGTAATTTAATTTAAATTTTAAAATACTTAGGTATTAGTAGATTCAATTTTTCAATGTTGATTAATTACATTGATTGTTTTCAGTACCTCATGCGTAACGATTCTGCTTCTGCAAATAGAAATCAAGGTTTTTGTTTTTTTTTTTAGGTAAAAACACACACTACATCTTTTTCTTCTTTGAAACTACAACTTTAGCTGCCAGCAGAAGTTCCTTGGGGGTTTTAAAAACATCAATCAGTTTCACAGCTGGAGAGAGTACTTTTTTAGAGAACAATTTTAGCTAAAAGAAAAGTAGGCTTTGTCATTTATGAAAGCACATAACGAGTTAAATTTAAGAAATTGCAAGAAACAGCTTTTCCCTCACAACTGACTTTATGTGAAGACAGAAAAAAAAAAAAAAAAAGTAGGCAAAGTAACTAAACACTTACCTAAACTTTTTACATCCCAGTTATGTCTCAGGACTGCAAATAGTGAAGTGTGATATGGCCACAGGGCAGGCTTGGCCTGGGGTTGCTATCTGTTCAACTCTACCAAAAAAAAAATCCCTGATACACCAGTGTTAAGTCAAAAGCACTTTATTATTTGTACTTCTCCCTTAGTTGAAATGTCTGAGCCTCAAGTCTGAACCTCAAGTCTAAATCTTCACAGAAAAGGAAAATCCAAAATCTCAAGTGAAAGCATTACTTAGCATTGACTTAGGTTAGAAATTGTATTTTATTTACCTGTTGCATGAACTAGATTATTTGTATTCACAATCATAATAAACAAAAAGATAATATCATAAAGAGATCTCCATTATAATTTTATCTTGAAATATTTATTATAGTTGTTATTAGTTCCTTTAGGCAGAATATTATAGTTATTAACTGTATCTTTTTCATTTTAAAGGAAAATATGTTTTTTAAAGGGATGGTTATTTGACATATGTAGTAAAGCTTGGTTCATAGGAATTTTGTTTTTACCAACATTTTAAAGGGGACAATTTCCTTCCCTATGTAATTGCCACAATATTTTGATGAGTATGCAAAGGAATCAGGTTATACTTTTAGTCAATTAAGATAAATGTAAAAATGCACTACTGAATAAAGCTCATTCTTTTGTTGTTGTCGTTTTTGGTTTTTGTTTTTTTGTTTTTTTGTTTGTTTGTTTTGAGACGGAGTCTCTCTTTCTTGTTGCCCAGGCTGGAGTGCAGTGGCATGATCTCGGCTCATTGCAACCTCCACCTCCTGGGTTCAAGCAATTCTCCTGCCTAGCCTCCCGAGTAGCTGGGATTGCAGGTGTGCACCACCACACCTGGCTAATTTTTGTATTTTTAGTAGAGACGGGGTTTCACCATGTTGGTAAGGCTGGTCTCAAACTCCCAACCTCAGGTGATCCACCCGCCTTGGCCTCCCAAAGTGTGGGGATTATAGGCATGAGCCACCACGCAAGGCCAGCTCATTCATTTTTTATTGGTTCAGACATATGAAAGAAAACTATTGTGCTATATAAGAATAACTTATATCAAAAGCTATTACTCTTTTTTATTTTTTACTTTATTTTAATTTTTCTTGAGACATGGTCTCACTCTGTCACCCAGGCTGGAGTGAAGTGGTATGACCTCACTCAGCCTTGACCTCCAGGCTCAAGTGATTCTCCCACCTCAGCCTCCCAAGTAGCTGGAACTACAGGCATGTGCCACCATGCCAGGCTAATTTTGTTGTTGTTGTTGTTGTTGTTGTCATTGTTGTTGTTGCTATAGAGGTGGAGTCTCACTATGTTGCCCAAGTTGGTCTTGAATTCCTAAGCTCAAGCAATCCTCCCACCTTGGCCTCCCAAAATGCTGGGATTACAGGTGTGAGCCACCATGCCTAACAGCTGTTTTAATAGTTTATAAATTTGTGTGCAGAAATACATTCATCTATGACAAAAATATGACATGGCAATTTGGTAATTGACATTTAATTTCACCCAAAGAATTGTTTTAAATAATCCACAGAGATTTCCCTCAGAAAAATCCATCAAACTTAGAAGGAAGGAAGAATGCTTTATTTCTTTTGTGATTTTAACTAGCTTCTATGTTTAAAAATGGGGGAAAATTATTGACTGTGAAGATGGATTAATGTTAATAAAATCATTTGAAACCCCCATTTTGATATTTATTGTGTAAATACTAATGTATGAAACAACTCAAGTGTACTTTGAAACAACGAATTGAGACTTTCAGTTCTTGACTGAAGATATTTGCTCATATTATTTGATTTGTCTGACTGTAGTCTTTGAAATTATCCATTTTACCCAGAATATATATTATTTATTTATTTATTTATTTATTTATTTATTTATTTATTTATTTATTTATTTATTTATTTATTTCAGTAGTTTTCGAGAACAGGTGGTGTTTGGTTATTTGGATAAGTTCTTTAGCGGTGACTTCTGAGAATTTGGTGCACCCATCACCAGGGCAGTGTACACTGTACCCAGTGTGTAGTCTTTTATCCCTCACCTGCCTTGAACCCTTCCCCTCAAGTCCCCAAATTCCATTATATCATTCTTATGCCTTTGCATCCTCATATCTCAGCTCCCACTTATAAGTGAGAACATACAATATTTGCTTTTCCATTCCTGCATTATTTCACTTGGAATAATGGTCTCCAACTCCATCCAAATTGCTGCAATGCCATTATTTCATTCCTTTTTATGGCTGAGTAGTATTCCATGGTGTGTGTATACATACATATATATGTGTGTGTGTATACATACCTATATATGTGTGTGTGTATACATATACACACACACACACACACATTTTTTTCACTTGTTAGTTGATGGGCATTTAGGTTGGTTCTATACTTTTGCAATTGCAAATTGTGCTGCTATAAACATACACGTGCAAGTGTCTTTCTTATATAATGACTTATTTTCCTTTGGGTAGACACCCAGTAGTGAGACTGCTGGATTGAATGGTAGTTCTACTTTTAGTTCTTGAAGGAATCTCCATTCTGTTTTTCATAGTGGTTACTAGTTTACATTCCCACCAGCAGTGTGAAAGTGTTCCCTTTCACCACATCCACACCAACATCTATTATATGTTGATTTTTTAATTATCACAATTTTTGGAGGAGTAAGGTGGTATCTCATTGTGGCTTTAATTTGCATTTCCCTGATAGTTAGTGAGGTTGAATATTTTTTCATATGTTTCTTGGTGATTTGTGTGTCTTCTTTTGAGAATTGTCTATTTGTATCCTTTGCCCACTTTTTTTCAATTTAATTTTAAGTTCCAGGATACAAGCACAGAACGTGCAGGTTTGTTACACAGATATACATGTGCCATGGTGGTTTGCTGCACCTATCAACCCATCACCTAGGTATTAAGCCCCACAGACATTAGCTATTTGTCCTGATGCTCTCCCTCCCCCAGCCCCACCAATAGGCCCGGGTGTGTGTTGTTCCTGTCCCTGTGTCCATGTATTCTCATTGTTCAGCTCCCACTTATGAATGAGAACATGTGGTGTTTGGTTTTCTGTTGCTGGGTTAGTTTGCTGAGAATAATGGCTTCCAGCTTCATCCATGTCCCTGCATTCCTTTTTATGACTGCATAGTATTCTATGGTGAAGATGTACCACATTTTCTTTATCCATTCTATCATTGATGTGCATTGGGTTGATTCCATGTCTTTGCTATTGTGAATAGTGCTGCAATAAGCATATGTGTGCATGTATCTTTATAGTAGACGATTTATATTCCTTTGGGTATATACCCAGTAATGCAGTTGCTGGGTCAAATGGTATTTCTGGCTCTAGATCTTTGAGGAATCACTACAATGTCTTCCACAATGGTTGAACTAATTTACATTCCCATGAACAGCCTAAGAGTGTTCTTATTTCTCCACAGCCTCACCAGCATCTGTTGTTTCTTGACATTTTAGTACTTGCCATTCTGACTGGCGTGAGATGGTATCTGATTGTGGTTATGATTTGAATTTCTCTAATGATCAGTGATGTTGAGCTTTTTTTCATAGATTTGTTGACCACATAAATGCCTTCTGAGAAGTGTCTGTTCATGTCATTTGCCCACTTTTTGATGGGGTTATTTTCTTCTTGTGAATTTGTTTAAGTTCCTTGTAAATTCTGGATATTAGACCTTTGTCAGAGAGGTAGATTGCAGAAATTTCCTCCCATTCTGTAGGTTGTCTGTTCACCCTGATGATAGTTTCTTTTGCTGTGCAGAAACTCTTTAGTTTAATTAGATCTCATTCATCAATTTTTGTTTTCGTTGCATTTGCTTTTGGGGTCTTAGCCATGAATTCTTTGCCTGAGCCATCTAGAAGAGTTTTTCTGACCTTATCTTATAGAATTTTTATGGTGTCAGGTCTTAGATTTAAGTCTTCAATCCATCTTGAGTTGATTTTTGTACAATGTGAGAGATGAGCAGCAAGTTTCATTCTTCCACATGATGCTTGCCAATTATCCCAGCACCATTTGTTGAACAGTGTGTCCCTTCCCCACTTTATATTTTGGTATACTTTGTCAAAGATCAGTTGGCTGTAAGTATTTGGCTTTATTTCTGGGTCCTCTATTCTGATCCATTGATCTACATGCCAATTTTTATACCAGTACCATGATGTTTTGGTAACTATAACCTTGTAGCATAGTTTGAAGTTGAGTAATGTGATGTCTTCAGATTTGTTCTTTTTGCTTAGTCTTTCTTTGGCTATGCAGGCTGATTTTTAGTTCCATATGAATTTTAGAATTGTTTTTTCTAGTTCTATGAAGAATTATGATGGTACATTGATGGGAATTGCATTGAATCTATGGATTGCTTTCGGCAGTATGGTCATTTTCACAATATTGATTCTACACATCCATGAGAATGGGATGTGTTTCCATTTGTTTGGGTCATCTATGATTTCTTTCAGCAGTGTTTCATAGTTTTCTTTCTAGAGATATTTCAATATTTCACCTCCTTGATTAGGTATATTCCTAATTTTTTTGTTTTGTTTGTTTTCTTTTGGTTTTTCTTTTTGCAGCTATTGTAAAAGGGATTGAGTTCTTGATTTGATTTTCAGCTTGATCACTGTTGATGTATAGCAGTGCTACTAATTTGGGCATATTGATTCTGTATCCTAAAACTTTACTGAATTCATTTATCAGATCTAGGAGGTTTTCAATGAATCTTTAGGGTTTTCTTGGTAAACTATCATATCATCAGCAAACAGCAACAATTTGACTTCCTCTTTTCCAATTTAGATGTCTTTTATCTCTTTCTCTTGTCTTATTGCTGTGGCTAGGACTTCCAGTACTATGTTGAACAGAAGTAGTGAAACTGGGCATCATTGTCTTGTTCCAGTTCTCAAGGGGAATGCTTTCAACTTTTCCCCATTCAGTATAATACTCGCTGTGGGTTTGTCATAGATGGGTCTTATTACTTTGAGGTATGTCCCTTCTGTGTCAATTTTGCTGAAGGTTTTTGTCATAAAGCGATACTGGACTTTGTTAAATGCTTTTTCTGCATCTATTGAGATGATCATATAATTTTCATTTTTAATTCTATGTGATGTATCACATTTATTGACTTGCATATGTTAAACCATCCCTGCATCCTTGGTATGAAACCCATTTGATCATGGTATATTATCTTTTTGATATGCTGTTGGACTAGCTAGTATTTTGCTGAATATTTTTCATCTATGTCCATCATAGGTATCAGACTGTAGTTTTCTTTTTTGTTATGTCCTTTCCTTGTTTTGGTGGTAGGGTGATACTGGCTTCATAGAATGATTTACGGAGCAGTCCCTCTTTCTCTGTCTTTTGTAGTAGTTTCAGTAGAATTGGTACCAATTCTTTTTTAAATGTCTGAAAGAATTCAGCTTTGAACCCATCTGGTCCTGGGCTTTATTTTGTTGTTGGCAATTTATTACTCTTTCAATCTCACTACTTTTTATTGGTCCGTACAGAGTTTCTATTTCTTCCTGATATAATCTATGAGGGTTGTATGAATATATTTTCAGGAATTTATTTATCTCCTCTAGATTTTTCTGGTTTGTGTTCACAGTGGCCTTGAATAGTCTTTGGTATTTTTGTGATATCATTGTAATATCTCTCATTTCATTTCCAGCTGAACTTATTTGAGTCTTCTCTCTTCTTTTCTTGGTTAATGTCACTAACAGTCTATCAATTTTGTTTATCTTTTTTGTTTTGTTGTTTTTTCTGTTTTTTGTTGGTCTTTTTAGTTTCAATTTCATTTAGTTCTGCTCTGATCTTTGTTATTTCTTTTCTTCTGCTGGGTGTGGGTTTGGTTTGTTCTTGTTTCTCTAGTACCCTGAGGTGTGACCTTAGATTGTCTATTTGTGCTCTTTCAGATTTTGTGATGTAGGCACTTAATGCTACATCACAAAGCTCTTAGCTTTCTTCCTAGCGCCCCTTTTGCCATATCCCAGAGTTTTTGATAAGTTGTATCACTATTATCATTCGGTTCAAATAATTTTTTAATTTCCATCTTGATTTTAGTGTTGACCCAAAGATCATTCTAAGAGTAGATTATTTAATTTCCAGGTATTTGTATAGTTTTGAAGGTTCCTTTTGGAGTTAATTTCCAGATTTATTCCACTGTAGTCTGATAAGATACTTGATATTAGTTAGATTTTCTTAATTTTATTGAGACTTATTTTATGGCCTATCATATGGTCTACCTTGGAGAATGTCCCGAGTGCTGATGAAAAGAATGAACATTCTGCAGTTGTTGCATTCTACTCAGAATTTATTTGCCAGAATTCTCTTTATAACTCAAATCTTCTAAGTTTTATATCATGTATTTAAATAAAGTACTTTTCCATTAGCAACAACAACAAAAATAAACTGAATTGGAAATAAAATAGCCTAATGATGATTGGAGAAGTCAGCAGGGAATGGTATAAAGAGGGAAAGTCTCAGTTGAGCACCTACATGAAATGATTCCAGGCACTTTAATTTTAAAAATCACAGACACATAACTATAAATTTTCAGGGTTTAGAAATAAGGAAACTGGGGATCAAGAAGATTAGGTAACATGCCCCAAAGCAGTTAATAAATGCAGAGCTATGGCATTCAAATTCAGGACTCGCTGACTTCAAGCCCTCTGAGATGACTAAATAAAATGTTGTAATCCTTTTGTATAGTCCTATAGTGGGGTGCCAGAACCTTCTCCATCAATAACTGTTGTGTACCCATTGTGGGCTACTGCCCTGCCTGGAGAACCACACCTCCGTGTTGTCACATCACCAGATCCCTCACAAAGACACCCCACAACCAGCTTTGACTCTGGCAACCACAGGAGACCACTGGGTTCCTAGGGAGCTATGGGTTCCCTGGAGATCTAACCTTCTGAGCAGGCTTCTTCTAGAGAAGGGGGTCCCAGTCCACCAAGCACTTCCTTGGGAGAAATGAAGTGCAGGCATGGTGCCAATCATTGAGGGAGGTGGCATTGGCTGCTGGGAACAGACGTGAAGTAGGGGTATCTTCTGCTCCCACTGCCTACTGTTGCGGATGCAGCAGAGGCTCTCCCTACTGGAGGCCTGCATGTGTGCACATAGAGAAAGCCTTTCCAGTGCTTAAAGTAGTGGCTGCACTCCCGTTTTAGATGAGCCTACACCTCATGGGCTTCTATGAAGGGCAGAGCCCATCTACCCCTTCTTACACACAGTGTCACCATCAGAGGAATGGCGTGCAGACACATCACGGTGTTGGCTGCTCTGGACTGGGGGAAGAGGCTCTGCATTAAGCCTATTCTTGTAAGAGTGGCAAGAGGGGCATTTACATGGTCCTCAGCCATGGCCAGGAGCAAAAAAAAAAAAAAACGATATTTTTATGAACTGACAAGGGCATGATAGGAAAGAGGATGGCATTCCTGCCTGCCGAGGACAAAGAGCAGAGTCCCACCCTTCTCCATCCCTGAGGCCTCAGCACACTCCAACATGAGCTCTCCCTCTCCTCCCCATCAAGGCAGATGCCTCCACTCACCGTCAGGCTATGCCAGTGAGCAGGCTTTTACTCCTAAGTGCCGCCTCGTGGACGGGAGGTTGAACTGCACCACCAAGTAAAATACCTGCTAAATCCCGTTACTGGGTATATAACCAAAGGTATATAAATCTTTCTGCCATAAAGATATATGTACACATATGTTCATTACAGCACTATTCACAATAGTGAAGACATGGAATCAACCTAAATGCCCATCAATGATAGACTGGATAAAGAAAATGTCGTATATGTACACTATGGAATACTATGAAGCCATTAAAAGGAATGAGTTCGTGTCTCTTGCAGGGACATGGATGGAATTGGAAGCCATTATCCTCAGCAAACTAACACGGGAACAGAAAACCAAACAGAGCCTGTGTTTACTTATAAGTGGGAGCTGAATGACGAGATCACACAGATACATGGGGTTAAAAACAACATACACTGGTGGCGCCTGTTGGAGGGGGCTGGGGGGAGGGAGAGCATCAGGAAGAATAGCTAAAGTATGCTGAGCTTAATGCTTAGGTTATGGGATGATCTATGCAGCAAACCACCATGGCACAACTTTACCTATGAAACAAACCTGTACTTTCTGCACATGTACCCCTAAACTTAAAATAGAAGTTGAAAAAAAAATCTGCTGTCATAAAAGCATAATGCTAATATTCAAGATAAGCTTCTAGAAACCTTTGCATTCTCAACCCTGCAGGACATAATGTGTCAGCTCATACATCCAATACATCACTACAACAAGCAGTATTTGAGAAAGCCACTGCACAAAAGTCATCTACAAGCAAAGAACACATATAGAGCCTTGGTTTCCTGAAAACATCCAGAAACGAAGCCAACCAACCAAACATAATATACATCACAGTTGTACCATCTAGGAAAAAAAGAATAAAAAATGTAAAATTCCCATCCAAATGATAGCAAAACCAACAATAAGCAGCAGTTTTTTTAGATGAGCAGGAATGAGTACAGGAATCCTGGCAGTACAAAAAGGCAGACTATTTTTACACCTACAAACAACTTCACTAGCTCTTTAGCAGTGGAACTGAACCAAAATAAAAATTCTGAAATGACAGATAAATAATTCAAAGTATAGATTGCAAAGAAACGCAATGATATCCAAGAGACAGTTGAAAAACAATAGACACACACAAACACACACACACACATACACACAGACACACAAGAAAAAAAGACTTAGGATATAAAAGATGAAATAGATATATTTTTAACAAAGTAGAACTTCTGGAATTGAAAAATTGACCAAATAAATTTCAAAAAGTTGAAAGCTTTAAAAATTGACTAGACAAAGCAGAAGAAATAAGTTTAGAGCCTGAAGACCAGTCTTTCAAAGTAATCCAGTTGGAAAAAAAAGAAAAATATATTTAAAAATGAACAAGTCCTTTGAAAAATATGGTATTACATAAAGTGACCAAAAGTTTAACTTACAGGCATTTCTGAGAGAGAAGAAGAAAAAGATAGTAACTTGGAAAACATATTTGAGGGAAAAATTCTGGAGAATTTTCCTAATTTTGCTACTGAGGTGGAAACAAGAAATTAGAGAATATCCACGAAATACTATAAAAGATGAACATCACCAAGGTATATATTCATCAGACTATCCAAGGTCAATGCTAAAGAAAATTATCGTAAACACAGCTAGAGGAAAGGGCCAAATCACCTATAAAGGTAAACTCATCAGACTAATAGAAGACTTCTCATCAGAAACATTACAAGTTAGAAGATTTAGCCTTCTTAAAGTTAAAAAAAATGCCTACCAAGAATTTTATATCCTGCCAAAATAAGTTTCACAAATGAAGGAGAAATATTGTCTTTCCCAGACAAGCAAGCACTAAGGGAAGCACCAGACCAGACCTACAAGAAATGCTCAGAGGAGTTTTAAACATGGAAATGAAAGGATAATAGTTGCTGTCATAAAAGCATGTGTACAAAGTACAAAGAACAAAGTTCAGATCTATAATACATTTACACAATTGAGACTCAAAACAACTAGCTAAGAAAAGCATGACAGGGATGAAACCTCACATATCAATATTAACCTTGAATGTAAATGGCCTAAATTCTCCACTTAAAAGATATAGATTGGAAAATTGTTTAAAAACAAACAAACAACAAAAAAAAAACAAGACCCAACCATCTGCTCCCTCTCAGAAACCCACCTAATGAGTAATAACACCCCAGACTCAAAGTAAAGGGATAGAGAAAGACATATCACACAAATGGAAAACAGAAAAGGGTAGGGCCAGCTATTCTCGTATCAGGAAAAAAATAAAAGGCCTTAAATCAATCACGGTAAAAAATAAACACATTCATACATACATACATACATACATACATACAAAGAAGGGCATTATATGACAAAGAGTTCAACAAAAAGATTTAATGATCATAAATATATATTTACCCACCACTGAGCATCCAGATTTATAAAACTAACAATACTGAATGTAAGAAATAGATAGCCATACAATAATAGTGGGCTATTTCAACATCTCATTGATAGCATTGGACAGATCATCAAGGCATAAAACAAACAAAGAAATCTGGACTTAAATTGGAGTCTTGACCAAATGGACCTAATAGACATCTACAGAACATTCCACACAACAACCACGGAATATGCATTCTCATAAGACATGTACTGCTGGATTTGGGTTGCTAGTATTTTGTTGAGAATTTTTGTGCCTATTTTCATCAGGGATATTGACCTGTAATTTTCTTTTTTGTTGTGTCCTTGCCAGATTTTGGTATAGGGATGAGAGTAGCTGGGCCTGGTGGCTCATGCCTGTACTCCCATCACTTTCAGAGGCCAAGTTGAGAGGATGGCTTGAGCACAGGAGTTCAAGAAACACAGACTGGGCAACATTCAGACCTTGGATAGTTTCATGACTATATAACTTAGTGATGTTCATCTTTTATAATATTTCACAGGTGTTCTCTAATTTCTTATTTCTGGATGTCTACCTTGATAGCAAAATTAGGTAGATTTCCCTGAATATCCCTATGCTTCGGAAAGAAGAAGAGCTGGTACTGGCATGGGACATTCTTGAAAAGTGACCATATGTTTGGTCACAAAGCAAGTCTCAATAAATTCAAAAAATTCAAAATCATATCAAGTATATATGGACCACAGTCCACATGGTCCAAGTATCATATCAAGTATACTCTTGGACCTCTTGCAATAAAATTAGAAATTAATATCAAGAAAAATTCTCAAAACCACACAAATACATGGCAACTAAATAACTTGCTCCTGAATGACTTTTGGGGAAACAACAGAATTAAGGAAGACATTTAAAAATCTTTGAAACAAGTGAAAATAGATACACAACACACCAAAATTTCAGCAAATAGCAAAAGCACTGTTAATAGGAAAGTTTATAGCACTAAAATCCTACATCAGAAAGATTAAAAAGATATCAAATTAACAACTTAATATCACATATCAAGGAACTAGAAAAACAAGAACAAACCAAACCAGTGTTAGAAGAAGTAAAGAAATAACAAAAATTAGAGCTAAACAAAATGAAATTGAGACCAAAAAAATTCAAACAAAGAATAAATGAAACAAAAAGTTGGTTCTTGGAAAGGATAAACAAAATTGACAGACTGCTAGATAGATTAATCAAGAGAAAAAGAGGGAAGGTCAGGCACAGTGGCTCACGCCTGTAATCCCAGCACGCTGGGAGGCCAAAGTGGGCGGATCACGAAGTCAGGAGTTCCAGACCAGCCTGACCAACACGGTGAAACCCCATCTCTACTAAAAATACAAAAATTAGCCAGGCATGGTGGTGCACACTGGTAATCCCAGCTACTCAGGAGGCTGAGGCAGGAGAATCACTTGAACCTGGGAGGCAGAGGTTGCAGTGAGCCGAGATCGCGCCACTGCACTCCAGCCTGGGTGACAGAAAGAGATTTTGTCTCAAAAAAACAAACAAAAAAAAAAAAAAGAAAGAGGGAAGACAAATAAGCAGAATGAGAAATGACAAAGGTGGCATTATAACTGATACCACTGAAATACAAGAGATCCTCAGATATGACTATGAACGTCTCTATGTGCAAAAACTAGAAAACCTAGAGGAAATGGATAAATTCCTGTAAACGTAAAACTTGTCAAGATTAAACCATGAAGAAAGCAAAATCCTGAAGAGAGCAATAATCAATTATAAAATTGAAGCAATTAAAAAACTCCCAACCCAAAAAAACAAGCCCAGCTCCAGACAGATTCATGGCTGACTTCTACCAGAGGTACAAAGAGCTGGTACCAATCTTACTGAAACTATTCTAAAAAAATAGAGGATAAGGGATTTCTCCTTCATTCTATGAAAGCGTTTCATTCTTTTGTATTTATTTTTATTTTTTTGTAGAGATGGAGTCTTGCTATGTTGCCCAGGATATGTTGCTTGAATTCTTGAACTCAAGCCATCTCTGACCTTGGCATCCAAAAGTGCTGGGATTACAGTTGTGAGCTACTATGCCTGGCCACTTTCATCTCTGTACCAAAATCTGGCAAGGACACAACAAAAAAATAAAAACTATAGGTTAATATCTCTGATGAACATAGACACAAAAATCCTCAACAAAATACTACCAGCAGCATATCAAAAAGATAATTCATCACAATCAAGTGGATTTTATTCCAGAGATGCAAGGATGGTTAAACATATGCAAATCAATAAATGTGATTCACCACATAAACATAATTTAAAACAAAAAAACATATGATCATCTCAATAGATACAGAAAAAAGCATCTGATAAAATCCAACACCCCTGCATGATAAAAATCCTAAACAAACTAGGCATCAAAGGAGCATAGCTAAAGTAATAAAGGCTGTATATAACAAACCCACAGCCAACATCTTACTGAAAGAGAAGTCGAAAGCATTTTTCCTAAGAACTGGAACAGGACTAGGATGTCCACCCCAACCACTCCTATTCAGCGTAACACTAGAAGTCTTAGCAAAGGCAATTAGCTACAAGAAAGAAAGAAACAGCAAAGTAGCAAAGAGGAAGTCAATTATCTCTGTTCACTGATGACATGATCTTACAATTAGAAAACCCTAAAGATTCCTCCATGAGACTCTAGACCTGATAAATGACATCAGGAAATGTTTCAAGATACAAAGTTAATGCAAAAAAAAAAAAAAATCAATTGCAGTCCTAAACACCAACAACAAACACTAAAGCTGGGAACCATGTCAATAACTCAACCTCATTTACGAGAGCCACAAGGAAATTCTTAAAAATACACTTATAGAAGAAGCGAATGACCTCTCCAAGGAAACTGTAAAACACTGATGAATGAAATAACAGATTACACAAACCAATGGAAAAACATTTCATGTTCATGAATAGGAAGAGTCGATATTGTTAACATGAGCATACTGTCCACAGTAATCTACAGATTTAATGCAAGTCCTATTAAATTAATAATGTCATATTTCATCAGATCAAAATAATTCTAAAATTTGTATGAAACCAAAAAGTCTGAGTAACCAAAGCAAGCCTAAACAAAAAGAATGAAGCTAGAGGCATCACTTTATCCCACCTCAAACTACACTACAAGGCTGGCATAACCAAAACAGCACGGAACTGGTACAAAAATAGACACACAGCTCAAGAGAACTGGACAGAGGGCCCAGAAATAAAGCCACATATCTACAAGCAACTGATCTTAGACAAAGATGACAAAAAATAAACAATAGGGAAGGTACACCCTATTCAATAAGTGGTGGTGGGAATACTGGCTAGCCATATGCAGAAGAAGGAAACTGGAACCCTATCTCCTACCATATACAACAATTAACTCAAGATGGATACAGACTGAAAGCTAAGACCCCGAGCTATAAAAATCCTAGAAGAAAACCTAGGCAAACTCTCCTGGACACTGGCCAAGGCAAATAATTTATGATTAACACCTCAAAAGCAAATGCATTGTAAACCAAAATTGACAAATAGGACCTAATTAAACTTAAGAGCTTCTGCACAGCAAAAGAAACAATCAATAGAGTAATCAGACATCCCACAGAATGTAAGAAAAATTTGTAAAGTATGCATGTGACAAAAGATTAATATCTAGAATCTGTAAGGAACCTAAACCAAGAGGAAAAACAACCCCATTAAAATGTGGGGGAAGGACATGAGCAGACACTTCTCTAAAGAAAACATACAAGCAGTCAACAAACATCTGAAAAAATGTTCAACATCACTAATAATTAGAGAAATGCTAATTAAAATCCCATTGAGATATCATCTGACACCTGTCAGAATGACTATTATTAAAAAGTAAAAAGTTGACAGATGGCGAGGATGCAGAGAAAACAAGATGCTTATACCCTGTTGATGGGAATGTAAATTAATTCAGCCACTATGGAAAACGACATAGAGATTTCTCAAAGAACTAAAAATAGAATTACTATTCAACTCGACAGTCTCACAACTGAGTATCTACCTAAAGGAAAAGAAACCATTTTATGGAAAAGCCACCTGTGCTGTTGCAACAGCACTATTCACAATAGCAAAGTCATGGAATCAACCTAAGTGTCAATCAATAGTTGATTGAATAAAGGAAATGTTTTACATATAGACATATATATGTGGAATACTACACAGCCATAAAAATCAATGAAATCCTGTCTTTCGCAGCAACGTGGATGGAGCTGGAGGCCATTATCCCAGGTGAAATATTCAGAAACAGAAAATAAAATACCACATGTTCTCATTTATAAGTGGGAACCAAACAAGAGGTACATATGGACATAAAGATGGAAATAATAGACGTTGGGGACTCTGAAAGAGAGGAGGGTTGGGAGGCAGGGAAGGGTTTAAATACTACCTATTGGGTTCTATGTCCACTATGGGTGATGAGTTCACTAGAAGCCAAAATCTCAGCATTAGGCAATATATCCATGTAACAAACCTGCATATATACCCCTAAATTTAAAATTGAACTAAATTAAATTTAAATAAAATACTTTTTTCAAAAATAAATAGGACATAAAATTAATACCAGAAGTTATCTCCCTCATGACTCTATTATCGAGTCTAATTTTGACATGAATATCTCTACACACATTTGTTATCACTAGTCTCACTCTGGGGATGCAGAAAAGTAAAAAAGAATTGACTCCATGCAGCTGTTATTTATTTCTGAGGCTAGTACAAATTTAACAAGGTGCCAAAGGTCTTCTAATTCCAATTAGCACCAGAAGTAAAGTATCTGAATACTTATTTACCTGAAGGACCTCGCCAATTAAGACATATTTATGTAAAAGAAAAAAAAAGATGTAACTAAGTTTATCCAAATGAATCTTTTATTTTGAATTCCAGAATATCATTGTACCAGTGCACAAGTTACCATGTCTTCAGTATGTATCTATATACATGTATATTTATTTATGTATTGCCTAAGGGGAATGTTATGTATCTTTCTCCACTGAATAAATGCATACTTAGCTGTGTTTATAGAAGAATAGAAGAACATTTGGGCACAAAAAAGGAGGGTATTCAAGGGCAAGTGTGACTCTCTGACCTGAGATTTACAGCCTCCCCTTGATGTGGAGACAGTTATGCATATAAATCTTTGTGCACTGAGAAGTGAATCTATTCCCTATGCTCTGTGTTAGGTGTGGGGAAAGAGAGTGCAGCAAGAATAGATGTGGCCATTTGCTCAGTTACCCAATGAAAACAAGTAATTGCCATGGCAACTAGAAAATATCATGTGGGACACGGACTGACCTCTAAAAATCAGTGCTTTATGCTATAGGAACTGCATATGTATACTCGCTTGTGAAGTAGATTTCCTTCCTATGTGAGAGTACTACAGTGTTATGACAATTATAATTTTTTTCTTTCTCCCTCCAATACCCTGAGTTTTACTTGGATAGCTAACCGAACAAACTGGAAAGAAGGCATAGTCCTTGATGTTAGAACTAGAAAACCTACTATTAAAAGATGTAAATAAATGGTGAACTGCCACAGAAAGATGAAAGGACTCCTACTTTCAAACAGCTCAGGGAATAAAAAGCTCAGGTTATGTTTAAGAGCATTTCAGCTGCCCTTCAAAATGGCTGCACACTGACCCAAAGCTGTTTTCTTAGTCATATGTATTTAATTCCCATATCAACCACAAGCTCTTTCTGTAGAAAAAGTAACAACAAAATTGAATACATGGATTGTTGTTCCTAATGGATGTGTATCTATAATATGGATGTAATAAAGGAAAAAGTAAGTAATTAAGCATTTACAAATTTTAGTAATTTTCCAGCTACAGGAATTTGTTGTAAGCATATAATTCAAACAAGATAATTACGGTGTAATTATTCCATGGTTAACATTCTTCATAACATGAAAAACATCCAAAAATTAACTTTTGCATATGGAAACCTGGGATTTGTTCAGCCTTTACTAGAGAATTTCTCTGAATGTGGGAACAGTTTGCTGGGAGTTGAAATTGGTAGATTCATTTCTGTTCTGTTTCCCTGCCACCTGCAGAGCGGAGCCCACAGGAAAAGCAGCATGTGTGGTTAATGTGTACGCTTGCCCTTCTCCTTAACTCACTGGTTTAGACAACCTAAGTTAATTGATGTGTTCTTACCTTCTCCCATCATGAAGAAAGCTGGTGTTACCTAAAAATCTGAGTACTGAGTCCGTTGTCACTCTCCTGGAAGGAAAGGAAATAGGCCATTTAGGAATAACACTAACTTTAAATCTGAAAAGTGAAAACATCCATTTGTTCTTAGAGATACTTAGATTGTGGCTCAATAGAAAGTGCTCTGAACTAGGAATAAATAGAGGCCAATTCTAGCTGCATGTTCCCCATGATCAGTGGCCTTTTGTCCCAACATTTCTTGGATTTTATTTCTACTGCATGTAAAGGGAGGAAAAGGCTATCTCTAAGGGCCTTTTCTGCCCTAGGATGTAGAAACTTTGTAAAACTAGTCTTTAATCAGTAACATATAGTTCTATGTCCCTTATGAATTCAAAGCTTACTAATGTTATTTACCAAAGAAGCTTAATAATAATTATAATGTATTCTCAATAAGGACTTTGTTTGAAACACATTTTACCTAAAAATTAAAATATTACTTCTCCACCTGAATGTCAAGTTGGAATTATATGGCAAGAAGAAGTGGAACAAGAATTATTATTATACTGTCATGGTCAATCAGAACAAACATTATAATCTAAATTCATAATAATTAAAAACAAGGTGTATGTATAAAACACCATAATCAATGTTAAAAGATAAGCAACACACTAAAAGATATTTGCAGTATAGTAAACAAAGATATTGTATCTAGAATATATAAAACAATTCTTGCAGACAAGTGAGAAAAGGACAAAAGATCCAAAAATAACGAACAAAGGATATGAATAGGAAATTCACAAAAGAGGAAGTCTGAGTATCAGAAAAAGTGCAACTAACACCATAATGAAATCTGTCACTCGTTATGTTGACAATTGTTAAATGTTTGACATTATGTATTGGCTAATAAGTGAAGAAGCTGAAACTGGTGGGAGTATACATTGGTATAACAACTTTGTTCAACACATTAATGAAATCTAGCAAAATTAAAAATATGCATACCTATGATCTAACAATTTTAAAGATATCTTCCCTAATGAAAAAACACCCCCATATGGTCATAAAAAGTAATATATACAAAGTTGCTTACTGTAAAATTGTAACAGCAAAAAACTAGCTATCAATATGGAAGTCGATTTAAGAATGCAGATTAGCAGAATAATAGTATACAGTAGAAAATTATTTTATATAAACCAGGTTTACACATTGGAAAGTACAAATTTTTATAAGTCAGTTACAGAATGACTAAATAGTATGATACCATTTAAATAAAAATGTTAAAACACCACCTGCAGGCCGGGCGCGGTGGCTCACGCTTGTAATCCCAGCACTTTGGGAGGCCGAGGCGGGCGGATCACGAGGTCAGGAGATCGAGACCACGGTGAAACCCTGTCTCTACTAAAAATATAAAAAAATCAGCCGGGCGTGGTGGCGGGCGCCTGTAGTCCCAGCTACTCGGAGAGGCTGAGGCAGGAGAATGGCGTGAACCCGGGAGGCGGAGCTTGCAGTGAGCCGAGATCGCACCACTGCACTCCAGCCTGGGCGGCAGAGCGAGACTCCGCCTCAAAAAAAAAAAAAAACACCACCTGCAAATTGTATTTTAATCATAAATGCATATATATGTGTGTGTGTGAAAATATACACTAAGAACTGATAGAACCTATCTCAAATTCATCATAGTGAAGAATAAAAGTGATGGGTATAGTGGACAATACACATTTTTTTTGGTGTTTTGATCACAGAAGTTATAACAATTTATAACTGTACCTATAATTTTTCTTTTATTATAATTTACAAAGCAAATAAGATAAAATGTAAGTGCTTATAAATTTCAGTATGTACATACAGTTGTTTATACAATTTCTGTGTACTTTTTAAATTTTTTTAAAAAATAATTTTTAGAAAATATCTGATTTAGGCCAGGCGTGGTGGCTCATGCCTGTAATCCCAGCACGTTGGGTGGCCGAGGCGGGCAGATCACCTGAAGTCAGGAGTTCGAGATCAGCCTGGTCAACATGGTGAAACTCTGTTTCTACTAAAAGTACAAAAATTAGCCAGGCATGGTGGCGTATGCTTGTAATCCCAGCTACTCAGGAGGCTGAGGCAGGAGAACTGCTTGAACCTGGGAGGTGGAGGTTGCAGTGAGCCGAGATTGTGCCATTGCACTCCAGCCTGGGTGACAGAGCTAAATTCCGTCTCAAAAAAATATATGTATATATCTGATTTATAAGTACACTTAAGTACTTATATTCTTCAAAGTAGGTATAAGCACTTAGTAATCTAAACAAGTTAATCATATTGTCTATAACTAGATTGTTGTGTATTTGTTGAAACTATTATTTTCTGGTCATGCAAGTGACACGATAAACTAAAATAAACGAACTGTCTCTTATTTCATTTAATGTGGCACAGAACTTCCTTCAACCAAATTGGTGAGAATTAAGTGTAATCTGGGGATACAAAATCTAAAGAATGCCAAGAAAGTGTTTTAGAGTTCTCAACTACACTGACATGGGAGAGGAGCTGTGGGATAATCTTCCACGTATTTGCACATTAGATGAATACCTCAGAACTGAAGGAACAAAGAATTAGTGATTTGATAAATAAGTATTTCATATTTTTACAGCATTTCAAACTTAGAGAACTGATAGTTTAGGACACTGGTTTGTTTAACATAATCGGAAAACTCCAAGTTAAGAACATTTAGAAGCATTGCATATCACCAATGAGTGAGATTGCAGCGTTTACTGGCAGACTTTAATATGTATCAGCCCAGTCCTTTTTGTAATTACTCAGCCAAAGGAAGAGCGAAGTTGAATTCTGCGAACTTATTAAAGTATGGCACTAAAGAATCTCCAGGGATATGTGACATTTCCATTGTCTAAGAAAAGATAAAGAGAAATATTGTGATCTTGTTCAAGGCATTGGGGTATTAGAGCAGCACAGCAAGTTTATAGTATTTCCTAGATGCTAAGCCCTTCAAAATAATCTGAATGCTGTCTGTTAGAAAAGCAAGAGGAAAAAAACAGAGTCTGCACTTTGTAAAGAATGATAAGGAATGGGTAGGGCTCATTAGAGGATGGTTTTAAAGCTTTCTGGCTTTGAGAGCTTACCTTCAAAAAGTAATAAACCATTGAGCAAGGAAAATGGGGGCAGGGGAAGCCTAGCAGATCAAGATTTTGGGCAAGATTTTTATTTTCCGGTTCATCTGAAACCACAACCAATAATCTCATTATTGTTAATACTGTTGTATCTCTGAATAGGATTAGTACATTTAACAATAAGTATACTTATCTATGACAGAGCCTGTTTTCAAGTGTGAATCTTAAAAGAGTAAACATAAGGTTTCCTTAATTGAAACCAGCCAGTACATGACAAAGGAATCAGGATAAAATTAGGAGAAAGAAAAGTGGTAGCGTTAGAACAAAAGGGGAGGTGAGAAGTAAAAATTAAGCTGGGAAAGAATAGAAAGAAGTGGTTTGGGAAAGAGTCCAAGCAGGAAGAAAAAGAAGCAGAAGTATAGTATCTAGGGAGATACAAAGGAGAAGAGGCCAAGTAAACCTGAATTTTGGCTGACGTTGTGAGTAGGAAAACTGGGTTCTCTCTAATGGATACAGCTAATATTCAGGAGGAGCCCAATTCAGTCAATCACACATGCATCAAAGTAATTGCTTCCAAATTCATCCCTGAATAGCTGGGAGCTACAAGTTAAACCACATACTAAAGGAGGGGAAAGAAAGGATTTCACTGTTCATTTGAGGACCTAAAATTTAGCTTAAAGAGACTCCTCACATGAAAGTGTTAGACCAGGGACTCAAGCAGAAATTTCTGGAAGGGTTCCCTCGGGCTTTATTAGCTAAAAAACAAACACCTCTCTTACATCCTTGGAATTCGTATCTACTTGCGTTGTGTTTAAAGTGGGAATTATCTGAGGGTAAAGTGGCTTGAAAGCCTTTGCACATTCGGGTAACTTTTTCTTAATAGAGTGAGTTTACCCCAGAAGTACTCAATCGTGGAAGTTAACAGCTAAAAGGTTGATAGCAATTAAGATTTTGATTAATACAGACAAAAAAATGAGAAAAAATAACTCAGATAAGGAAAGAACACCAAGAAAAATGTCTATAGCTCTTTCTGAAAAATTTGATTCAATAAATCAATGGGGGAGAAAACAGAATAAAAGTACTTCCACTTTAATGATGATTGTTCTAAGAAGGCAATTTTTAAAAACTTGGACCTGTAACCAGCGTCACCTGAAAAGCTTATTAAAATACAGAGTCCTGGTCGGGCGCGGTGGCTCACGCTTGTACTCCCAGCACTTTGGGAGGCCGAGACGGGCGGATCACGAGGTCAGGAGATCGAGGCCATCTTGGCTAACATGGTGAAACCCCGTCTCTACTAAAAAAATACAAAAAATTAGCCGGGCGTGGTGGCGGGCGCCTGTAGTCCCAGCTACTCGGGCGGCTGAGGCAGGAGAATGGCGTGAACCCGGGAGGCGGAGCTTGCAGTGAGTGGAGATTGCCCCACTGCACTCCAGCCTGGGTGACAGAGCGAGACTCCATCTCAAAAAAAAAAAAAAAAAAAAAAATATACAGAGTCCTGGGCGTCACCGCTAGATTAAGGTATGGTAGGTCATAGAGTAGGTGGGTATGACGTTGGGGCAGAGAATCTGTTTCCATGGGCTGCTACTTTGGTGCCAGGAACTTACTTTGAAAATCATTGACCTATGAGATACACATTGTTAAGCAATGTTAATTTTGTAATGAAAATTCTAAAAGTTTTACCTAGATATTTTAACAGAATTTTGGTTCTTCCCTGTTCCCAGTCTTATACATTTTGGTGGTGGTGGTACAAGAACTCAGGCAGACACCTAGGCAGTAAGGTCTACAATATCGGAAGAGAATAATAGTTTCTTCTCACTGAAAAATATATTCCAATATGTCAATGCAAAACAACCTTCAGAGGTTGAGGACTGCATATTCTCTTAGAGCAGATTTATTCGCCAGACCCTACAGTAGGGCCCTCACCAGAAAACTATTAGTAATTGCCAGGGCTTATCATCACTCATGACCATCCATGTACATAGCAGGAGAGTTAGATTTAAGGAGGATTTATGAATTTAAGTAGAAAAGTTCCAGCTTACACAGTTAGAGTTATAATTTTAGAAATAATGTACCAGATTGCTCCAATGTTAGTTTCAGTAAAACGGTGAAAATAGCAACTCCAGAGAAAAATCTAAATTAATCTTTATTCCAACCACATAATTTATTGCTCTATGTGGAGATAAAGGACAAGAAATATGGAACCTCAGAAATGGTTATTTAGAGTTGATTTAATGAAGTGCATTAGGAAGTTAAGTAAGTGGCTTGTCTCATTAAATGAGACACGTTGGAAGAAAATAAACACAATAAATACTGTAAGGTATAGGTAATTCTAATGTTTACAAAGTATTTTGAAATCCTTCAAATGAAAATGCAAACTTCTCTCATTAATCACTTTATTCTAGCTTATCTTACTGAATATTAGATTGGTAAATTTATTTTATGTATTGTTATTGTGGTCCAGGATGATTTTACTAATTTATTTAAACTGTATAATAATAGTATATGGATGTGGCTATGCAAACTTAATACTAAATATGTCCAAATTGTATCCTAAAATATAAAAAGCTGCAGTGCTTGAAAGATTTCAAAATACTTTGTAAACAATAGAATTACCTACACCTTACAATATTTATTGTGTTTACTTTCTTCCAACCTGTCTCATTTAATGAAATAAGCCACTTACTTAACTTCCTAGTGCACTTCATTAAATCAACTCTAAAATGTCTTGTTAGAGGTAATTTAGCCAAGAAAAAAAGCTCAATATTGTATTCATTAACATCTGTTTAGTGAAAGAGACTGTGGTGGATTTACCTATAGACTTATCCAGAACACATAGTAGAACTGCAAAGACAAAGCAATAAATTGATTAGGGGACGAGGCAAAGAAACTTGCTTTTAAAACCTGAATTACCTAGCTAATTAGCGTAAAATCAAGTTGTGGATATGACTTTTGCAATCAAATGATTTTCAGTTCAATTTGGCAAAAGATAATTTTGCCCAAGGCTCAGTATTTTGAATTTATAGCTACACTCAAATGTAATTTAAATAATAGAAGTATATGTTTTCTTTAAAATTACACATGGATGATTCTTATATGAAAGACATGGTTATGATTATGACAAGGAAGTGTCAGAAATAAACTGAATAATTACTCTAATACTTCAAGACAGTCACTATGAAGCCATCTATAGTTCTTTATATATTAGGGATACTAGCCCTTTAGCTGTACTGTAAATTGTAATTTTTTTCTCCAGTTTTTCATTTGTCTTTAGATGTGTTTTACTGTGTCTTTGCCATGCAAAAGTGTTGCATTTTTTTAATATAGTAGAATTTACCAATTTTTAAATATTACACCTGAATTTTGAGTCATCATTAAAAAGCCTTTTCAACATCCTGGTTATCGAGAAACTTACAAGTGTTTCCTTTTACTAACTGTATGTAGTTTCTAAATTTAGGTCACTAATTCACTTGGAGATTTCTTTTTCTCATGTATAGTGTGAGGCATGAATCTTAATCATTTTCAAAATTGTTAACCATCTATCTCAGCACCATTTATTAAAAAGCCTATTTTAAAAAGTGGGCAAAGGACATGAACAGACACTTCTCAAAAGAAGACATTTATGCAGCCAGAAAACACATGAAGAAATGCTCATCATCACTGGCCATCAGAGAAATGCAAATCAAAACCACAGTGAGATACCATCTCACACCAGTTAGAATGGCCATCATTAAAAAATCAGGAAACAACAGGTGCTGGAGAGGATGTGGAGAAATAGGAACACTTTTACACTGTTGGTGGGACTGTAAACTAGTTCAACCATTGTGGAAGTCAGTGTGGC